>NW_011967156.1:166113-170606 GCF_000949405.1 Vollenhovia emeryi | reverse complement strand
GGATATTCCCGTGATATCACACTGATGTAATTTGGATATCTCAAGATATCTCTGGGATATGGGATATCCTTAAACAGATATCACACTGATATCACTGTGATGTCGCTGTGCTATGTGACGTGTTAATTTAAAATCTTTCTAATATGATATAATACGAATTTGAACTAAATTCCCTATTCTGGAATATCAATTTAGGAATTCTCATGTACTTAGTATTTATATAATAGATGTATCTTATAAAATATTTTATATTTTACAATGTTATATAATTAACATATAAAATTATGTGCATTTCACTTTAAATTTTAATCCCAAAATTATCAATTTTAACCCTTTGAAGCATGGTGGTAACCCACGTTACCACCTCAACTTCTTTACTTTTTGCCCATTTAATTTCTAGTTAACGCATTTAGATCGCGTTTTTTGCATTTTTTTGGTATCTTAGCAATAAAAGAACATGATAAAAGTTGAGTAGTCTTTAATATTTATTGTAAAAGTTTTATAACTAAACAAATATAAATAACAGCAATTGTTTTTCGGAAAAATTCATTATTGACTAAGTTTTTTAAGATTGTTTCTTGAAAACTTTGTTAAATAGTTAAATTACAGTTGAATAATGTTACTCTTGTAAGTTTTGAATTCCGTCATCTTGAATCCGCCATTTTGAATTATGAAAATCTGATAACGAATTCGTAATTAGCGACCCCAAAAACCCTTGTATACAAAGTTTCACAAAAAATGGTTCAATAGAAAAATATATGCTTCAAAGGGTTAATACCATATAAATTCCTCAGTTCACATCTTATAGTGTTCCGTTAGTTTTTCCCACTAAATCGCTGTTCTCGTTAAATAATTTTTTGTGAAAGGCGATATACATCTTGTATCTTTACATAGCAATACGTTACAATACGTTGTGTCATTTTACGTTACGGACTTAATGTTGTAGAATTTTTTATAAGGAAAAGTGTTAATCACCGTGCAATGACTGGCTATTCCCAATAGTGTTTTAAATATACTGCTCAGCTTACTCGTTTCAGCGCTGACAACGTAGTTACAGAAATATTTCAAATGAGAATTGTGACGTATGCGACAACCAACGATAAAGCAAACTTATCTGGCGTAACGCTTTAAAGGTATTCGCGAGTCCTTGAAGGTTTCCTCCAGCGAAACATTTTCGACATACCAATTTTCCACTCTCTTGAAATCCTTTCTGCCCGAAGTTGTCTCGAGGTTTACGATTTTCCTGCAGTAATAATTTGATCCCCTCGGTCACACGCGCGTACGTAACGAATACATAAATCTCTAATAGTCTCTATACCTTTTCAACGGGAAATGACTCGTCAATCGATGTCGAATTGACGTCGTATTTGACAGAGTCGATGTCGATACGACATCGTTTCGACGAATCATTTCTCACTGGTTATTACGAGGGTCGTTCGATAAGCTTGGTAAATATCTAACAATAAGAGTTGACACCACAATCCATGTGACGAGTTGCCTAGTAATTTTCATTCTTTAGAGTACCAAGTTAAAGGCCTCGTCAAGCTGATTACAGATATGTCGGTCTCAGAGTGTGTCTATTTAACGTTCCAAAAATATCGGGCTCGAAAAATTGCCAGAACGTAAGCGATGAAGCCATCTGGCCAGACACCAACCATTTGTTTGGAATGGAACGGAACCCGATATGTTACCTACTTTGTGATCAAAATCGAGTGCAGAAAAATTTGGGGCCATTTGTCCATGGACACTTGTTCTCACTCTTTCAGCTAGAAGTGACGCGTGGTTCACGTTCGATAGTCATTTGAAATTCTCGCAAAATGAGGACATTTCGCGAGAATTTCTTCCCATCGACCCAAGTTTTCAAGTTCAGGAACAAGAAGAAGTCGCACGAGGTCAAATCCAGAGAATATGGCAACCAAATCAAAACCTAATTCGTGTAATTCGTTTTTTTCCCATTATTGTGGCAACAGGTAAACCGCTCGCTTCAAACAAACTGCGAACAACACATCACTTCTAGCTAAAATTTGGCCAGGGTGGTTTAAAGAATAAAACTTACCAGGCAACCCATCATCAAATGGTTTGTGCTGTCAACTCTTAGGGCGAGTTTCACAAACGTCGGTTAATTAATTCTCTGTCTCTTCTTAGATAATAAGATAGAAATAGATAGGGATTTGACTGAACCCTGGTTAACAGTTAATCAACGTTTGTGAAACTGGCCCTTAGAAATTTATCAAACTTACCAAACGACCCTCGTATTTAAACACGTGACGTCTGCCAGAAGTACCCAGTGAGAAACAATTGAATCGCGTATTGCTGAAACACCCTAAGTCACTTTTTGTAAATTTTCAGGAGGTGAAAAAACTATTCACGTCTGTTTGCAGCAATATTTGTAGAAAATGAGTGCAGTACTTAGTTGACAATGACACATTTTATTTTACATGTAGGAAAGCAAATAACATAATATGTTGATAAGTTTTTAAAAATTAATTTTGAAAATATTTGAGTAATCTTTAATATCTATTGTAAAAGTTTTATTTTTTTCGGAAAATTTATGTCCTGTTCGGAAAATTTTTCGGAAAAATTATGTCCTGGTATAGAAATTGATGTTCTTCTGGCACCCATCGAATTATATTTCATCTTATTTTTATCTATTGGTTTGGACGTGAAAAAATGTTGAATGAGACTCGACAAAGAAGCTCCTGAGATAAAAACTGATGTCGAGTCACACTCGACATAGGAGTACAAAGGTTAAAAATAGCTTCAAATTTTCGATTTTAGCTTCCAGCAACGATAGTCTTATTAGTGTATGCTTGTTGCTCTGGTAACTGGATATTTTTTGTATTCTTTGATGACTTAGGTAATCGTAGATTAGTAAATGTATGCCACGTAAGTCCATTTATGAATTCTTCTTCTTCCTCGTGTACTAGGCTTAAAGCCTGTTTTATCCAGTTCTCGTTCTGGTACTTTGAGCATTTGGTTTTACTTCATCTTCGGTAGGCTGCTAACCTTGCCGAAGGAAACCTCCCTTCTGGAGGACTATACCCCTAAAGGGGTGTGTGTGGCAAGATACTGTCGGTGGTTGCAACTTTCTTTCGAGAGATTCCAAAAAAACCAGCGGTGTCCGTGGATTTTAACTCGGATCTTTTCGTTCATTTGTTTACTAAACAGCGCACATTTCTCTGCGCCACACTCGCCACACGAATGAATTCAGAAGCCTTTAGAATACCAGATGTGTTATATTTAAAGTACGCAAACAACACTATGGAATATAGGAACTTGAGGTGTTTCAGCGCTAAACGATGCAAATTGACCTAAATTACAATGTGTGCGTCAAAATTCAGAAGTGTCGAAAAGTGACTTAGGGTGTTTCAGCAATACATGATTCAATTTGTCGAAAGCTGTCAAATTGACGTCGATTTGACATCAATCTGACGGTACCGATGTCGATTCAACATTGATCAACTACGTTATTTCTCGCTGGTAGTATTACGCGGAAAAAACTGATCAAAGAAACGGAGGAAGGATGGAGATGACGAACAGATACAAGGTGAATAGATAACGAAGACGTAATCAGCGATGCGAGTTTCTAGTCTTCCTTATAACTCGACAGTACATAGATATTTTATCATTTCAAAAACGTTATTTGAAATTCATATTCTCGATACGCTCTCGACACGACACGTCCAATCGTTGGCGGTTTTTCGTTCGAGGAGATTTTGACGAAGCTAAAGAGCCGATAAATAAATGAAATCGCCGGTCTTCGTCGAAATATTCCAATTACACTGACACGCGAGGATTCTTACCGGACTGATGTCTGCGTGGAAGTTGCATACGTGCGCGTTTTAGGCTCCCGTGGGACTGTCGATTCGAGTTCAGGCATTTTTCCTCCCTCGGCTATCTCGAAGAACACACGCGAGGAAGAGACAACGAAACAATGGGCTTTCCTCTGCCGCTTTTCCCCTTCGCCGGGAAATTAGTTGCGCGTCTCGGGTGCGATCGCGAATTATTTTGCAGACTTTCACGTCGATAGTTCACAACGAACAGACTGGAAACGCGCTCTTTCCAGAAATGAGATTGTTACTTCCGTGTTATTTCTTCGCGGGCGCTTAATCGCGCGTCGGAATTAAATAAACTGTTAGGCGTAAAATCTAGTCACGCTGATCGAGAATATCGATGATAACAAGCGAGTGACGCCAATCTACGATTGTTAGATTTCGAGTACTTTACACCGATAAAATAGAATATAGCGAGGAGCAACGGATCGCTTTACCTTTATCACATTCCGATAAGATCCCGATTCGAAGGCAGCCGCGAGATATTTCTTCGATCTCGACCGTGCGACGATGGAATCTTCCCAGCAAACACAGTAATGTAACATATATGTATAAAATACATAATAGCAAGTATCACGAGGTAACGAGTTATGTAACAAGTAACATACATGTATGTTACCTGTACTACAGAATGTCAGCAACAAAAGTATGTCTCTGATA
>NW_011967156.1:127173-166013 GCF_000949405.1 Vollenhovia emeryi | reverse complement strand
TGACAATTCACTTGGGTTATCCGTCGAAATTAACATTTTCTCAACTTTTCTGGATTGAAACACAACACGTTGCTAAACAATTCGGTAATTACACATTTATCGAATCAAAAGCGAGTCGAATGCGTGCGAATCCGAACGAAACCGATTGAGGCGACGCGACGGTCCAAGAAATATCGTTGATTAAAGAAAACAACATGAGAAGAACTTTGAATACAATTCTAGAATTCGTACACGTAATTTCGTTTTTTTTCTACGCACTATCGATGGATGGCGAGCGGCTTGCAAGCAGAGATGAGATGCTGGCCCCTTTGATGAATTAAGGTGAATTAGAAATCAAGGACTAAGGAAAATCATGTACCACGTCCGTGTTAGAAATATCGAGATCTTTGCGAGATGAGCTGTAACCTGCACCTGTTTGCGATCCCAATTATTGTCCTCCTTAACATTCGCGACGTTTCTTTCGGCTTTACCCTAAGCGCTTTCCCTTACTTTACATCCGCGCCGTCCTTTATTAAATTGACCCTTTCGACTTGATCGACCATTTCGACTGTTTCAACCATTTCGATTAGATACGACGTGCAGTTTCCGTGTCGAAGAAAACTTCAAGACTAATTTACTTGTTGAATGCGAAGCATGATAAAACGGACATTAATTCACATAGAAACATAATATTAATCAGATAACACATTAATAAAGACTAATTATAGCTTATTACAAAAAATGATGGAATTGCGAATGGGAAAAATGTAGAAGTTTTTATAGCTACATTACTAAATATATACAAATAATAAGCATCCTTGACTGCAAAATTCAGATTTGTACGTGCGATTATTGCAGGCGTGAGAGATACGTGAAAGAACAAATGCGCGATTCGCACAAGAAGCCTAGATAAAAACGTGCTTATATACGATTCTTTCGACTGATACATCGAACGGATGTTGAAATCGAATACTGCTTCGAGAGTATCATGCAGTCGACGATGAATATTCGCAAAATAAATCACAAGTTAATTAACTTAAACATGAGAACTTTCTTGACCATGTCTGGCAAGTTTAATATAGGTAGTTGAAATTCACAACGTTTCGACCACGGTTTTTGGTCCTTTTCAAGTGATCTGGTGTGACTGTTGTGGAAGTATAAGTCGAGCTGTGGTGGTAGTAGTTCAGCTCTTCGGCATCGTAGTAGAAAAATGAGCTCTTAATTAGATTTGCGAAGTTTGTGATTGAAGTCAATTCAGGATTTCAGTCGCGTTGTTTGGAGATGACCGTATTCGTTCGTGATAAATTTGAAGAAGCCATCAGTACGTGGAGCCACTATGTTTGAGGTCAATGGTGTGATATAAAAATTGGAAGATTCTT
Source organism: Vollenhovia emeryi (assembly GCF_000949405.1). Lineage (NCBI taxonomy): Eukaryota > Metazoa > Arthropoda > Insecta > Hymenoptera > Formicidae > Vollenhovia > Vollenhovia emeryi. Next base: position 164,655 of record NW_011967156.1, on the reverse strand, counting down.
ACAAGTCGCTTGAAAAGGACCAAAAACCGTGGTCGAAACGTTGTGAATTTCAACTATATTAAACTTGCCAGACATGGTCAAAAAAGTTCTCATGTTTTTAATTACTTCTGGCGACTTGTAAGAATCTTCCAATTTTTAATTAGCTTATTTCGAGAATCGCTCTGGAAGTCGAAAGGAATTATTCGATTGATTTCTCGTGTTAACATTTCTCGGGCTCCGCAGGAGTAAAGTTCAACCGAGGAATAGCACAAAATCCGCAAAACCTGTTAATAACAAAGTTAAGTCTTTAGGTCGAAGTACACTCGTCGAATCAACTGATATCGCATCTCTCTTTTCTACGTCATTGCTCAACGAAAACGAGATTAAACCTAATAGCTGCTTTTTGTGATCTTAGAACTGGTTTACGTAACACTTCAAACATTTATTAGTGGCAGCTATGTCCACTATATTGCGAAGTGAACTCTATTTTTTACTCCATGATTCATCGACGTGCTCGTGACTTATGTGGATTCATTTACATATTTTACCCACGCAAAAAAAACATATTTAAATTAGAACTAATTTATTTCCGTAAGGTTGAATCTGTAGTTCATCTTCTGATACTTTATCTCCTCTTTATATAACATACAAAACACACTCGACGATAAAGCTTACAACACAAACATGGGAAGAAATTATTAATTATTTATTCCCATTATATATTTGTTATCTATTATATTATTTATATTTATTATTTCATCCCCCCCATTACTAGTATTGTTATAGTTTAAAATATATACTGATTCAATACGCCAGCAAGGTCGCTAAAACGCACGATGTACGCGTCGCGAAAATGCGAAGAAATTGTGAAGGTGAAAGCGTCGAGGAGAAAATCTCTCTCCGGTAATTGCGTAACGCGATGCAGGCACATCCGACAAAAAGATATCGCATCCTGCTGCACGATTAGAGATAGAGAGACACTCGCAGGCTCACTGTCTGTTCGTTTTGCAGTGTTCGCGTTGCGTGATTACGGTTTAATAAAACACGCAACACGTTCGTTCGTAATTTTCGTGTTTGCGTTTTCTAATTAATCGTAAGAATCGATTGCATAAAGAACGCGATTTCGTTGGAAAACAAAAAGGTCCGTTCCTTAAAGTCTCTTAAAAACAAAATTTCCGTTGGTTTTTGTAAAACACAAATTGACCGACGATACCAAGCGTGTAATAAGCGGCGCATTTATTATTCTCTTATCGTTCCCACTGATACATACCGATTAGCACTTTTATTATAACAGCACGTAATTGCAAACACTCATCGTCGGTAAAGTTTTTTTTTGTTCGCGGCGAACGATAAAAGTAATGCATCAATCTCTGGATCGACAAACAAGGGTGTTCCGTGATTCTGATCAGAATGATCGAATCCTCCGATGTACGTACGAGATAACTGGATAATTTGTAACGATCGTAATGTCGTTTTCGGCGATCGTCTCGTGTTGTCCCATCTCGACATAGCATCGATATTAACGGAGCAAATTCGGGGAATCCGATAAGCCGGATTGCGTAGATCAACCGAAGCCAAGGGTTTCTTTTTACGCACCTGTTGATCCTGAAATCGAGATACGCCTTCTTCGTCTCGCCGGCACCCGACGTCGATTCGAACCGCGCGACGCAATGCGCGAGTACACGCGAGTCTCGCGCGCCGACTGATCGCGAGTCGCGCGCGAATCGCCGCGAGCCGCGGACGCAGATTTGGGTGACGCGGCGCGCACACACACGTACGCACGCTATTCTTTTGTCATCCTCGCGTGTATGTGCACGCGTCGATCGGTCAACGATCAACAATTTCTAGGGTCGCGATATCCGCGGAAAAAAAACAGTCGCTAAAAGGAGGTTGTTTCGTGTCAGATAAGACAAGAGCGAGTTAAGATTGTTGAGTAAGAAAAAAAATGGACAGCACTTTATTTAATTGACTTAAACACTGCGACACGCGGTGCAGTCAACAGAGGCAACCGATGTTGACAGATCGTAGAAAGCGCGGAGGAGGATGTTTCGAGTTAGATAAGACAAGATCGGGTTGAGATCGTTGGGTAAAAAAAAAAGAACGAGGGATACGCCTTACTTAATTGTAATTGAATTAAACGCTGCGGCACGTACAGTCGACAGAGCCAACCGATGTTGACAGGTTGCGGAAAGAGCGGGAAGTGAGGGGGGTATTTCGAGTCAGATAAGGCACAAGAGTGAGTTGAGATTAATAAATAAAAAATGAAGAGCTCTCTTTATTTAATTCAAACTCGGTGACGGTGTCAACAGACAATCACAATGTTCGCAATTGCGAGCTAAGTATAAACGTACAAAGTGTGTAAATCCGTGTAATTACCGCGGCGGAACCTTGCGGTTCCAGTTTGCGTACGTCGCAACCGCGACAGAGGCGGAATAATTGGACCCGTGTTGACAATACTCGTGACTAGACATTCGCACGTGACATTACACGTGCCGGACGGATTAAAGCGTGCGAATACGAATAGCAGAAAACGCGCGCGACGTGCGTTAAATTATTACGGAGGTACTCGTGCTGTTCATGTCCTCTCGCAGCTGCGTGCGATCCCGTACTCGCGCGCACATCAAGCTGTACTCCAGCACGCCGATACGAATGTTCATCTCGGCGATCTCGTTCCTCATCCTCGTGATCGTCTTCTTTATATTGATGAGCGGCGCTGCCAAGATTTTAGAGTGAAATTAGACGCCCGTGCCCGACGGAGTGACGACTTTATACTCACTGCCGTCCGTCATGCTGGATCCTCTCTCGTCCATCTCTCTCTTCACGTGTTCCAGCTCCTCCATTAATTTATTAAGAGCTCGCGTTCGTTCGGTAACGCCGCCGCTAACGTCTCTGTACTGCTCCTTGACTTTCGACAAGTCTTCCTGGATCGATGATGAAATATGTCACTCCGTATACGTAAAGAATAGAAATATAAAAAAATCGAAATCATTCAAACTGGCTTTAATTAGAAAAACTCTATTGCGGCAAATCAGAGCGCTGTTCAAAGTTCGAAAGAACAGTCGCGAAAATGCGAGTATGAGGTCCAGTTTCAAATCTTGGCTGAGGCTATTTTTTGCAATAAATTTCTTGTAAATTATAGCCAGTTGTGTCGAATAGTATCAATTTTCTGTTAGTTATTTACTGACGAAGAAAAGATTATTACTTGAAAAAAATATCTAACAATATAATTAAACTCTCACTTGCAGCGAGCGGTATTCCGTTAAGGACGGCTCGAGCTGCCTGTTGAGGTAGGTTTCTCTAGTTTTGATCTTGTCCAAGGTATTCCCGATGTCGGTGTAGATTTTGCTCAAGTGCGTCTTCGTACCGCTCAGATTGGTCGCGATATTCCCGCGCAATTGTTTCATCTGCTCGAGATGCGCTCTCCAGTCTCTCGAGTCTGCAACGTATTACGCTATGCAGTCGCGCTCGTTCTAGCCAGTCGATTTTCCCACGGAAACATTACCTGTCTTAACGGTCACTTTTAAACGGGGTAGAACCTTTTCCAATTCCAATTGCCACTCTTCCCTGTTAGTCGTAGACTCCAAAATGCTGTCCAGCTTTTGCGTCTCGCTCTGAAACGTAAATAGGCCCAGTTGACAATCCTACAACGGTATCGTTCGCTATTACATAATTCTCCTCTCCCAGAATAAGAATTTATCTACAGCATTTTGCCCGTAAAGCTTCGTAATGTCATCTATGTGTAAGATGTCCTGATCCTCCTCGTCGTCATATTCGGCCATCATTTCCTCCTCCACTTTCTCCAAGATCAACTCCGCGTCGTCGTCCTCGATTTCTGGTTCCGGGGTGGGCTCGTCAGGCGGAATATTCACCCTAGTGTCGTTAATTGTGATTCAACAATTCGTTTGTAACTTTTGCGACAAAAGCTGCTGTACCTTTTCCACTTGAATTCTGCCACTTTCAAAGCGTTATCAGCCAAATTATCCAAAACGTACACCGCGTGCTCACCGCTGCCCTGCTTAAGTTTGTTTGGCGGGAACTCCACGGGTATATCGATCTCCCTGAGATAATCCAAGATCAGGGCTATCGTGGAATTGGGATCGTCCGATTCTTGCGGCATTTCGAAGCTCCTCCCCACTCTCCTAATCAGCCACACGGCCAGGCAAGTGAACGTGTAAAATTGCTCGCCGGGATTCGTTGGAATTACAAAGTGATGCCTGTGTGTTTTCGATGTTTACAATTATCTTATCAGATATTAAATGGAGCATATTGCAGACAACATTGCCGATATCTTACCTATTGATCGGTTTCATTTTTAGCTCCTGCACGAATTCCGCGTCGTAGTTCAACAGCTTCAGCTTCTCCAACAGGTCCTCCATTCGGACGTTTATGACATACGGCGCGGACGGGGCGAGCCCGTCCTCCACGACGATTTTCTGAGCGTCCCGGAACATGTCGCCGCCTCTTCGATATGCTTTGCAAAAGGCTTAAACAACTGGGATAAAAATCACACAGATTAACACGCTTGTCAGAACTTTAAATCGGCGTCAGTTAATTAAACCGGGATTGCATCTCAAATTGATATGGTATCTATAATACGATAACACGCTCGCTAGACAATCGCAAAGCGGCAGCTTTTCGCCGCGTGACGCTTACCTCTGAACTCCGACACGTTGAGAATTAACAGCATACTCTGTATCCTTCGCGTGCGACAACGGAGATAAAAAAAACGTTAATTAATTAGTTGAACGATAGATCGATTGATTGTCATAGTGCAAAAATTGTCGATCACAGGATCGGTTCAGGTTCAGATTAAGCTCGCCTTTATCGAGGATCATCGACGATCATCATGAACGTGTCTCCCGAACAGTTCTGAAAAACAACAAAGCGGTCCCCACGTTTCGTCGGCGAGTTCGACGAACGTGTTCGGACACGTTGTTGAAGGGCAGGCGAGCGATCAATCGGGGAATTGATCGTCAAGTCACACGATGAATCCGATTTTACAGTCTCGGTTCAGTCCTCACTAATAGTCCCATGACTATTTCCCAAATGCTCGCTCATCCTTCTCGTGCTTTCAGAGGTCAGTTGTACTTTCCCATCGTGTCACATCGCATCACATCGCACACTCGTCACGTCTGCGTTGGTCTGCGTGCTCTTGCACAGCTACAAATAGTGCTGATGTGTACCGCGAACGGCGCGCGAACAGCGCTTTCGTTTATTTTTCTTGACAAAAGCAGTGGCGGGGTCTACCACTAGATGGCTATTGTCTCAATGAGCGGTCCTCGCCGCGCTCGATTTTGCAAATAATAAGCGCGAGATTGTTGTTAACGACGCGACAACGACGTCTCAGGTTCGCAAGGCATCTCGTGGAATCGCGCGGGACGATGCTCGATCGCGGGCGAGCGAAAAGCTACATTGGAGACAAAATGAGTCGGTTTCTCGCATGCGCTCCCGTATAGGTCTGTTGGTTTATATACCGCCCAAAGGAGTGTAGCTACTGGAAGCGTGTGCTAGTGATGGCACAACTGAACATTGATCGCTAACGTAGAGCTATGGCAGATCTGCTCAGTGGGTGTTGTCACGTTGTCGTAAGCTTCAATTAGCTTTGAGTGTCAGACTCCCGATTGCGCATGCATCTTCGTGGCTCGGCTCCACGACCACGGATCTGCACGCCTGCACGGTCCGAGTCTTCACGTCACTCCTCGAAGTACCGCGATTTCCAAATTGGGGGGCAATCGAATAGGTCAGACGAGGTAATTTGTCGCTTCCATATGCAGGCACCGCAGATGTCGGTACGCCATTTTTTTGCCCTTTAAAAAAACCTTTTTTGAACTTGTAAATTCAAAGATAGAAATCTCATTAGGTTGCCAGTAATAAATAACAATAATTGAGCTTTTAGTCGACCTTAACTGGCCGTGTTTTTAATAGAGAACACTTTTTGCGAAAAATATTTAGATATTTTCACCATCTCGCGAGAGAAAAGGAATGCAAGTTTTTGCAGCACTCGATTTGGCGATGGTCAGCTTAATTTAATAATAATAATGATGTACTTATTGCATATATAAACTATAGAAACATAATGGAGTTAAAGTGCAGATAGCAACAATCTGCTACTTTGCTACTTTGAAGCCTGCTAATAAAAAATAGTAAAGTTGAGCATAACAGGAGACGAATGTCGCAGAAACACAGATATATTCATACGCGAAGAGGAAATAAAATAAAATTCGAAATTACGAGGACTATAAGCTATACAATAATACAGTAATAAACTCGCGCATGGCGGACGAAAACTCTTAAAAATATATAAGCTATTTTGACGTCTAGGACCATTTCCAAGTTTCAAGGAAATAATTTACAAGTACACGTTATGTGCGCGAAATTGTTATTTTTATTTCAAGGTACAAAAGTGCCCTTACGGAAAAGAATACTCAAAACTTGAGTAAGGGTGCTCTCTGAAAAATATTCTTGATTCTCGCGATCTAACGCGTCTTTAGGCCTCGATCTTTTTCTGCGTCTCGCTATTGATCTCCGAAGAAATTTGCGTGAAAAGGAGATTCCAGTTCCAAACCTCGTCCGGTTCCTTCACTAAATTTTCATTGTACAGCTTGTCCGCGAGGAGAGAAAGGCTGACGCCGTCCAACGATGTGTATGCAGCATCTTTTACCAAATCAGTGTCCAATTCTGCGTACGCAGTCACCCTGTTTGCGTTGACTCTAGAAATAATATCCCAAGATACAAACAAATTTCTCTTTACTGACGTAATATTAGTCACATAATTATGAAATATTACGAGCTGTATTAAAAATGCGAAACAATTGTTGGCAAAACGGACTGTTGCAATTTATAATTTTCAATAATTCTCCCTCCCTTTCTTTTTCTCTTTGTTGCAAGAAAGATTTAATTATTTTAATATATTTGCTAGAATTATAATTATGCCCAATCTCTTCCGGATGGAGAATGTAGTCGTGCTGCTCCATTGGTGATAGACGACTACATTTTCCATCCGGACGAGATATCGGGCACAATTCAAATCGAACTCCACTCGGTGGGTTCGTTTAATTTATCATTTATAAATTACACGCGAGTTTTGCGTCGGAATTTTAATTCAATTTTTTTTATATACACCTTAAAACAATCTAAATGAACACTTACATAGGAGCGCTTGCAATCTCAGACGAGATATTGTCTTCCTGAATCTCGTCCAAGTCGGGTATAACTGGAATATCTACGAACGGAAAGCTCAATAATACGGAGGAAAGCGTGAGTGATAAAGAGAAATAATAACCAATCTAAATTTTTCTATATTTAGATTATCATTCGAAGTTGAATAAATAATTGATCTGAATTGGAAATAGAATTTCTGATTGAACAATGTAAACGGACAGGCAGAGATACCTGTCCCCATTTCCATAATTATAGAACATATTGTAGAAATGTTCAGGCATTCCTGCCTGTCTGTGTGCAAACTCCTCATACAGCTCGACCGAAATCAGCTTACCGTCTTCTTGCTGCTCCTTTTCGACCGCTCGAAAACGCTCCCTAAGAAATAGTTCGTCAATAGCTAGGTACTTGATTCGTCATTTTTGTGCATTGTACTCACTGTTCGATGAAGCTTGGCGCCGCCCTTGATCTGTGATAATGAAAAAGATGTTGCTTAACTAGTCGTCCTTAAAGGTTAACAAATTTATTTTAATCTATATACGTTTATTATCTTCTATTATGTTTACTTCTTTAAATATTTTATCGTTGTAAACGATTTGAATTTATCACAGAATAAGTTGAATCGATTGGCTCGCTTTCCAAGGAAAACGGAAAAGTTAAAATAATGTCAAAGTATGAACAAACTAAGAAATGTGCATATTTTCTGAAAAGATACGATAAAAAAAGAGCTAATATACAATCAGGTTTGTTGTCTGAGATCGAGATTTCCGTCATGATCGAAACATGACGTAAATTTGATCAATAATTGACATCAAATTGACACTATTTTGATTTCAAATTAATATACTTTTCTGTTCTCCTTGGATTATTATATACTGTACATTTAATACAAGCTCTGTGTGAATCTTAAGGATGTACGTGCGATAAAAATTTCTCAATGTTTTTTTCTTCTCTTTTCTTACTTGTTGTGTGCAGTAAACTTTTTTCTTCTATTTCCGAGACTTGAAGTCTGCTGCACGAACAGTTTCATTGCACATAGACGAAAAAGGGGAGAAAAGAACGTTGAATATTTGTATCGCTCATCCATCCCCGCCTCAGACTCATATTAGCTTTGTATTAATTACGTGCTTACTTACTTGCCGCTTTTCAATTCGTCGCCCCAGCCGGTTTTCCTCAATCGAGGTGGAGCTACCGGTCTTTGCATAGATACTGACTTTCCAGATGATAAAGAGATAGGGCTCTCCAGAGGATCATCGTCGGACTTGTTCTCCTCCGTCAAGTTACTCTGACCCGCGCGTCTACCCAGGCGAGGTAGCAGCTGCAAATTGCATTTTGTACAAGCGTAGCTTTGAATACCTTACACTGAGAAAAAAAATTGTTGAATAAGAAAAATCTCGATTCGACTGTATGCAGCGATCACAGGCTGTCAAGCAAATATTTCACAGTTTATTCACAAAAATATGTTTCATTAAATGACGTGTGTTTAACTTAAAAAATATATCTTTGAATTAAAGAAATACTGCCAACTGAACATACTTCGTCATGTCAACAACTTTTTCTCTCCGTGTAGAAATATCAGATTCTTAGACAATTGACGAAGTCAGTCGTCGGTGTCGTATCGGAATGAAGGAAGTCCTTCTGAAATTACCTTCTTCGAAGTGATCTCGAGATCGGTAGTCCAATCCATTTCGTTTATCGGTCACGCGATGTTAAACGATGCAAGTTCAAGTATCGAGTGAATGACTCTTGCGTTGCAAGCAACTTAACTCTGACTTTACGGTACATTTGACAAGTGTACAATCGCTGCTGCCTTGCGTTTGTAAGCGGTAACTATGACGACCGACTATACTCTTCCTCCACTGACACAACCACATATTTTTTTACATTACATGTGGGGTAAACGTGTATACATACGTACTTTACGTTTGGTAGGGGGGGAGGAGACTGTGAAGATTCCTCGTGCTATAGTGTCTGCAGTTTTTGAGACGAGAAAACAAAAGTTTCAAAGAACTATTCGTGCACCAAATTGCCGATTCGCTTATCCAACAATGCGACAGTTCAGATTACTGAACTTCCTGGCTGAAAGAAAATTTCTCTCAGGCTTGAATTGTTTTTCCTTCCTGACTTCGATATCATTTTAGGATTTTAGAGAAAATACTGGAGGATACCGCTAGGAGGGCGCAGCGCTTGATTCACAACGCCATGATCCATTTTATCGCGAACGTGGGAACTACGTAGCCACATCCACTTTTCGAGATGGTAAAATGCTCCTTTTTGGTCTATATCTGTGCTACGGTAGCACGCAAGTTTTCATATAGAAGGAAAGATCCCATGATTTTAGACTTTCCGTACTGATGATTTTTATGATAATCATCACTTGATGCTACAAATTCTCGAAACACTCTTCTCCTTCCTTTTAGGAAAGAAAGACGGAAGAGAAGACGCTTCAAAGCATTTGCAGCATCAAGTAGACCATAGCCGTCGCTATAAAACAAAATAAAAGAATATAATAAAAATGAAACTTTGGATATAAGAAGCTTAAGAATCCACGAAGAAGATGAATATAATCGTTAACGTCCATACCGGATCGTAAAGTACCAGTTCTCGTCCGATCACTGAAGTCAAGCGGTGCTGGGCACGGTTAGTACTTGGATGGGTGACCGCTTGGGAATACCGTGTGATGTTAACTTTTTTTTTTCATTATTATAGCGACAGATAATATCTGCCTTTAATAATAATTTTCATATATTACTCATATTAGTCGGATAACGATTTTTGTAGCGTTTATTATTGCATTAAAAATTTTTTAAATAACAGAACCATACAAGGCAAAACCATATCTAAATTGATCAGAAATTCTTCAGGGTCGCCAGCAAAAATTAACATCAAATTTGGTTGACCATATCTGGCAATTTTAATGGTTTAGTATCGCGACGTTTCGACCATGGGTTTTGGTCCTTTTCAAGCGGTCGTAACTGGTACAAATTAAATTTTACAAATTATCTAAATGTTGCAGGTGCTGAATTAATGAATATGAATAAGACCCGGAAATTATCGGATATTATTTGTTCCTTCGCTATAATAATAAAAATGTAAAAAAAAAGAGTTAACATCACACGGTATTCCCAAGTGGTCACCCATCCAAGTACTAACCGTGCCCAGCACCGCTTGACTTCAGTGATCGGACGAGAACTGGTACTTTACGATCCGGTATGGACGTTAACGATTATTCATCTTCTTCGTAGATCCTTAAACTTCTTATATCCAACTGACTGATATATCAAAAATTTTATTTTTATTATATGTATAACTGACTTGATGCTGCAAATGCTTTGAAACAATTTTTTTTATATCAAATAGGATTTATACATCAACGTTCGAAGCACGTTGAAAGTACCAATTCTCGTTGAGAGTTTCTGTCCTTTTCTTCTCTCTTGAACTAAACAGAAACGAAATTATATTAGTTTAGTTTATTCCTCCATTAAATTCGGTTCACTTCCACCGACGTGCATGCTTTAAATAAATAGCTTTCGCTGGATTCACATATGGTCACGCTTGTTCATACCAAATCGGAGGAAAGGATTATCCTCAAAAGAACGAACAAAATGTCGGACCTAGAAGCAACACTCGAGAATGTTGATATGTCAGAAGTAGTAAGATACTGTTGACTGTATTAGTCAAGTTTTCGCAAAACAGGACATAATTTCTACAGCCATGTAATGTATGAAACGAGAGATTTTATTAATTTCTTGGTTAGCTATGGTTCTAACTATAAATTACAAATGTATGATGTTCGAAACACCGTGTGATATCGCATATACACACATCTTTCGCATTTCTCCCAGCTCAGTGAGAGGAATATAATTAGCTGTTGTTAATATAAATTTTATTAATACTCCATCACTGCTTAATGGATTATTAACTAATTATTAAGTAATTATAACAATTTGTCACGCAAAATGAAAAGAGAATAATTTTTACACGGCCAACAGCACACGGCATTCTTGAGTGGACTTTTCAACATGGTATACTGTTATAAAACTAGAATGCTTAAAGAAATAATGGTAAATAAATATAAATTCGTTACGCTACTCCCTTTTGAGAACACAATCGAAGTGGAGATTAGGTAGGTGTTGCTTCTTTTTGGTACAATCGCGACAATATCGTATCTCAATAATTTTTCGCTGCTTCCACTTGATGTTCATACTCTTCGTCATCCGGGTTTATGTCGCATTTATTGTCATTATTCGGTATTCTTACTTCATTGTACCTGCAATGTAACAAAAATACATAAGAGCACATTTTTTTAAAAGTATATAACCCAGCGAGAAATGGCTCGTCAATCGACGAATCATTTCTCACTAGGAGGAATATATGAGCGAGTCGGATTAGACGAATTGAACGCGTACGAATACTATTGAACATTCTATTCATACGATTCCGTTCGATCTTTTCAATACGTCTGGTCAGCGGAGTTCTGTCTGTTTCATCGTATACAATAAAATTTTCTTTACAATTTGATTACAATGAAATTTCATTGTATTCTGCCGGTCTTAAAAATTGTTTCGCGAACCGAATTTACATATACAAGAGGGGGATGTCCGTGTCGAGCGTGAGACCGCGTACCTCGTAAAGTCACCGTTGCAAAGCCGCCAGGGCAGCAGGTCGATCTTGTCGTGCAGTAGAGACGAGATGTCCGGGCTGATCATGTAAGGTGTACCGGCGCCGGAACCGCGGGTCAGTAGCTTCCTGCTCTCATCGTAGCAACAGTGCTGCACGGTAGCGCTCTCGTTTTCCTGAGACAGTAGGGTCAGCACGCAGTAAACGGCGCCGGGCTTGTAGATCGTGAGCCGGTCCTTGTCGTGGCTCACGTCGCGCCACCGAAACTTCTTTTGTCGCTTGTTGTCCCAGATCTCGTTCTCGTAGAAGATGTTGTTCGGGTACAGGCAGGGGCACGCTGGCAGATCGGCGACTGATCCTGCGGACACGCGCAACACGTCGTCCACGTGAGGAATTTCTCTCGTGAAATTCACATAGCGAGCTCGACTATGCGCCGAAAAAAAAAATGTTCGCTACCGTAGCTAACCATGATTTGCTAAAAATATTTTGCTGGCATAACTATAAATTTCTAAACCGCGGCAAACGGTATGCCGACGCACCCAATGCAATAGGCACAGTAGCAAAATATCTAGCTATCACGACTAAATATTATAGCTGTTCATATTTTACAAGTGAAATTTAGTTGCCACATGCAGTCTTTAGCTACGACAGCTACATTTTCCTTTCCGTGTGGAGCTCCGTTTTTACCCGGAAAGGCCCTCTCGATCTTCTCCCAGTTGTTCAGCCACTTCTGACAGTGATCTTCGTCGTCGAGGCTACTCGCGGCACTCGAGCTCGGCACGTTGGGATCGTCCGCCCTGGAATTGTTCTCCAGCGCTTCTATCAGTCTTTTCAGGAGAGACTCCAGTCCTCTGTGATAGTAATCGTGAAAAGACTCGTGATCGTAGATCTGCATGTCGTCCGCGTTTCTCTCCGTGCGATTCCAAAGGGACACATCGAAGCCCTCGTCCTTGGTCTCATAAAAATCGGTTTTGTTAGAAACGCGGTCGGCCTGTCGCATCTTATCGCCCTTCGAGTTTCTCGATTTCGCGTTCGACTTCGTACGAGGGCGATGCGTCGTACGGCGTTTGATCCGCGAACGATAAGCTTCCCTCCTGTATTTGCAATTGTCCTCCTCGTCGAGCGAGTCGGTCGTCAAGTTAAAATTTAAAATTCCCTCCAGTAACAATTTTGTGCGGTTCGCCTCACGCTCGACATCTTGCGTCGTCGTGGAATTTTGTATCTAAAAAAAAGTAGCAAGTTTAGAAGCGTTACTATATAATCAGAATAATCCTGATATCAAATCGAACGACAAATGGACGCGGTTCTGCAATGCGAAATCAACATCTTACTTTTCCGCTGAAGCTTTCGCGGGACATTAGAAACAAGATTCTGTACCAACGTTACTTCAAATATAATGATCCAACTATGCTTCTCCCCAGATACAATTTCACACTCTTATCTGTAAGGCCGGTTCTACACTGATCGTATCGTAGTGTCGTAGGGTCGTAGACTCCCAGAGAAAAACCAAAAATCGCGAAAATGCCGCTTGGTCCCTTGTCGTACAGATGCATCCAAATGACCGGTCTTTTTTTCTTTTTCTCTTTTGCACGAGGCGAAATTTTTTTCGTAATAAATAAGTGCGATCGGTGTTGTGCTTTGCGCAATCAAGAGTCCGATTCGTTAAAACGGAGAGATCGATGACCGGCGTGACTGCGCGCGATACGTAAAAGGCTGACACGGTCGCAGCGACATCAAAGGGCGCCGGCATTTGACGCGTGGATAAGAAGAACGCGGAGGCGGAGAAGAAGAGGAACGGCGATCTCCGGGAGCGCGGAGGGGTAGAGCGTTTACTTCTGAGAAACGGCATGCCGCAAGATCGTTTCCCGTCAATGGCGTAGCCGCCTGCCGGTAGCGAAGACAGATTTTCGAGCGAAAACCACGCGGGGAAGGACCAAGCGCGAGTCCTTAGATGCCGGACATTCTTGGCTAGCGACGATCACTCGAATCTTTACGGGGATTTTCGAAGCCATGAAAACTCAAGTGACCTCGAACTCGTCGTTCGAAAATTCTTGCGTATTCTGAGGAAATCTGAATGATCCTCGAATGACCTTTCAAGATTTCGAGAGTCTTGAAAACCTAGGAAGCCCCCGAATAAAACGTTAAGATTCTGAAAAATATAAAACTTTTCTCTTTACATGAGACGAGAAATGACTGGGCTGAAATGACATAGCGCAAGATGTGTTGTGAGAGTAAAAATGCATTTTCCAAAAATATGTATAAATGTTGAAGATTTTCGGTGCGCTCGAGATTTTTTCGATGTTTCATATTTCAGGCGAGATTTTTAGTGTCAAATAATATTTCTTGTATACCCACGGATCGAATGTTAATACGCTTTAAGATAAAAGATGAAACACCGTTAGGGGTGCGCGAGGAGAAGAAAATATTAAATTAGAATTCGATAACGCAAACGGATAACACGACTGATAATGTTTCAAAGGTGCCACACAACCATGACCTACTGAGAAAGGACAAATCAGGTTAAAAAACGTTGCGCTGCCGGCTCGATTACCCGCGCGAATCATTTTCTTGAAATCGCGATTTCACTTAAATTGCTATTTTTTGACGCAACGAAAAGAGAGCGCGAAGAAGAAACCCGAGGTGAAATCGTAGCCTCGGACGACGAATCCCCGAGCGTGCACGAGTTTTGAAGGGGAGAATTACCCTTTGTCGTTCGACTCGTACTTACTTCGTGATCCTCGTTGCCTTGCGAAGCCACGAAGATCGTGTGAAAAACCGCGGCGACGCAAAGCACGAGCGGCGCTCTCATTCTGTCGCTCCGGGCTCCGATCTCGACGAGACGGCGGCGTTCCACTTCTCAGCTGTGCCCGACGTTTCGAACATAACTAGCGTGCCGCACACAATCGATACCCAAATACGGCGGCAAATCACTCCGAGCACCTTGCCGCCTCGTCACCGTCGGGTCGCGACGTCCCGATTTTTCCCGTCGTCGAGGACCAAGTCTGTTAACGATGTCTCGGGGTGGAAAATCGGCGTCCAACTTGTTTGTTTACCAGCCGCGTTCCACGCGATAAGAGAAAGAGAAAGAGAGAGAGAAGGGGGGAGAGAGAGAGAGAGAGAGAGGCCGTCGACGACGTGGGAAGCGAGCCGACCGATGACGCGTGATGTAAGACGGACGATAGGCAAAAGAACGAAGAGCCGAGGGTTCGGGAAGATCCCGAACGGGGGGGAAAGGTAGGCGCACGCGGCGCGCACCGTTCAAAGGTTCTACCGCTAGGCGCATAGTTGTGAACCGGTGAAGTCCGTGCCGCTGTAACAGCCGGCGATGGACAGAGGGAAAGACGGACGCGGAGAAGGGACGAGGGAGAGAGAGAGAGAGAGAAGGAGAGAGAGAACGAGAGAGCCCTAGCCTGACAGCCCTGGGTGACCCACGGGACGCACCATCGTGTCGTCCGTCGTTAGGCGTTATGACGTGCGCCTGCCGGTCGCCTGCCGGTCGCCTGCATTAGCCCTCAATTACGGAGTCTCCGGGATTTCCGCCACTTATTTCGTAATTTTCCCTCGTTTCCAACAAAAAGCGGGATGAATACCTCAGGCAGCACGGAGAATTCAAACCATTATTTTTTTTTTCGTATTTCCGAATAATGAAATTAATTCCCTTTCCACCCCATTTGTAAAAACATTTTCAAGTACAGCGACAGAACGGTTGCGACACTCTTTTCTTAAATGAGTTTAGGAACGCGCGTTAGATTTAGGTTTTCGCTTCAAAATATTCTCTCCGAGGACAGTTTTACTCGAGAAATGGACCGGGAACGAACCTGCAAAATGGAATGGCCGTCGAGTAAATTATTCCGCGGAGAAGAAGATTTTGGAACGTAACCCTGAGTCTAAACGCACATTTCTGAACTTATTAAAGAGAGAAAGGGTTGCAACCACTCTGTCCATCACTGTACATGTGAAAGTGGAGAGCGATTATTTTTAACTCTCCTCTTTCTACGTCTGCAAAAGTCCCGTTTTGTCACTCCAAGGGCTTATGCCAAGATTAGCAATCCATCGCGGTTCTTCGGGGCTTCCCAGCGTGCGCGAATCCTAGACGGTCTCCCTGAGTTTCTTCGTTTCTCGTTAGTCTTTCTTACGTTTCTTTATTTCATTTTGCTTCTCATTAACCCTGCCGGTCTACTGTCCCCGAAGTCTTTTTCGTTTATTCTCCCGAGTTCTAGACATTCTCTCTGCGTTTCTTCATCTGATTTTGCTTCTCATTAGCCCTGCCAGTCTACTATCCCCGAGATTTTTTTCGTTCTCCCCCGAATGATCGGTCGTTACTTCTCGCGGGATCAAGCCCCCTTAATTAAGCCTTGTAAATATTCTGTAATGTCTCCCGAGATCATTCTGATCTCGTAAACACTGGTCACTCGCAAACGTCGCGACTCATGATAGTTTGCGGCCACGGCGTCGAACTCGCGGACTTTTCTATATGGTCTTCGAGACCATGAATATATTAAATTAAAATTCTTAATATAAATTATGAAATATTAATTATGTAAGTTAACTTGATTTATTTATCGGGACTGCATTTTAACTCGAAAGAAAGAAGCTCGCTTAAAATCTATTGTTCAACCCTTCCATGATTAAAGTATTTTTTTCGTTGATTTTTTTTAAACAGGACATTGTTGGCGTTCGAAAAAAAGGGCAAGAAATGCAGGAGGCACTTATTTATATGTTCCAGTGGTCACGATCGTTAAAATGCAACGCTAAAGAAACGAAACCCGAGTTTGAAAAACGAAACTTTGGTTTACCAAAGATAGAAAAGATTCGCTTTGAATATGATAATGAATTTCCATGCATCGCCGCTGGAATCGTCCTTCCGCAATCGTGCGGAATGCCCCAAAAATGTTGCGGTAATGAAATTTCTTGCACGCACACGCGTGTGCCATGCGTGTGTCGCGTGTGCGTGCGCGTATTACGAGGATCTAAATACAACGGTGGAATGCAGAGAAACGCGTTCCGGTTATTTTTAGCCGGGCCGATTCGAAAATACACCCACGGCGGATTAAATATAGCCGTGGATGGATGCATTCGCGTACGCGGAATGCAGCGCGCCGGCACGAGAGCGATCTCTCGAGTGTCGCGAAGGAGCGATATGCAAATTCGCGCGTCGTCCTCGGCTCGTTGCTCCAGGATGAGACTCGAACACCGTAGATCGGTATCGAGGATAGGATATAGAAATCTGTATCGCTACAGACTGCGCAGAGATTTCCTAGGAGAAAATGCCGAGTCTGTCATTTATCGTTTTCAATTCCGTTGCCTGCTCTTCACAATCCCACCAACCGAAAGATGAAAATTTTATCAAAGTATCAATATTTAAAGATATATTACTCTCTCCCAGATCGATTATATTTATCGAAATAATTAGAGGAAAGTTCCCTATTACGAGATCGTATGTGAGATAGCAGGTTTTCAACGTCTAAATTCAATCACAAATATTTTTTCGCGACGATCACACGATCTAACAATGATTTTTCCACTAAACAGATTTCACTTGAACAGCAATAAACTCATGGAACCAATAGACGATGCTTGTTAATTTAAAGCGGAAACCCCGCTATCTCACATTAGAAACTTGTCTCATAATAGGGGACTTCCCTGGATATATTTGTATGCAAGATAAAATATGTCATGTTTATGAAAGACTATGAAACGGACTTGTATATACGTATACAGTATGTATTCATATTCTTTCATAAACATGACACACATACACACATACTGTATATATCTATATCTATATAAAAGAAAATAGAGACGGATTTCTATCACTAGGTGGCTATTGTGTCAACGATCGGTCCTCGCCGCATCCGATTTTGCAAATAATAATCGCGAAATTGTCATTAACGGCGCGACAACGACGTCTCACGTCCACGAGGCATCTCGCTGAGACACGTCGAACGACGTTCGATCGCGGCGAGCGAACGAGCTACGTCGTAGATAGATGTGGCAGGTTTCTCGTGAGCGCTCGGTACCAGTGAACTTTGTTTATATATCGCCCGAAAGAGATAGATTCGACTTTCGGAAGCGTATGGTGAATACTGGGAACGAGAATTGCATTATTCAACTTTCTAATAATTGAACGACTTACAAGACTCCTGAATGCGCGTGCATCTTCGTGGGCACCACACCACGGATTTGCACGCCCGCACAGTTGAGTTTCATCTCTCAAAGTACCAATCCAGGAAATATAGGTCAGAGAGGTATTTGTCGCTTCCACATGCAGGCACTGCAGATGGCCGTATGCCACATTTTTGTCTCTTGAAACCTTTTTTTTGCAAATCTTTTGCAAATTTTTTTGCAATTGGAAATCATTTGGATCCGCTGGTTTCTCTTTCGAGAAACTTTAAATCGGCATCAAGTACTCGCGACGGTTCAGGTATTTTACTGCTTTTTTACTATTTCGCGGAGACGGGGACGTTTTTGTAAATTTCGATTTGGGAGGTGAGGCTGCGACGATTATTTTCTAGGATTATTTTCAATTTTTTAAGAAATATATGTACAGCGAATGACGTAACGCGTTGTTATGTTCAGAACAAGTTTAATTTTTGTTTCAAGATACAAAAGTGTTCTAAGAAATACTCTTGACTCTCACGTTCTGACGCGTCCTTTGCTGGTTGCTCTGAGACAAGACGTGAACACCGCTTAGATCGGTATCGATAGGACGTAGAAATTTATGTTGATAGAGACTTTCTTGAGGAAAATGCCGAGGCAGTCTGTTGCTTATCGTGACTTTTTAATTTTACTTTCTTCACATCCCCAATCAACAAATTGAAATTTTATTAAAGTATCAATACTTAACGATAAATTATTCTCTCCGGTCATATTTATCGAAATAACTACGTATTTGTGCGCAGCATAAAATACGTCATGTTTAGGGAAAAGTGCGAAGAAGAATTGTGCCAATTATTAATTTTTTTATTAAATGTATATTTTTTCATTGGCGATTCATTGGTGCGTTGCGATGAATTTTCTGTTTCTCTTCAGTGCGATTGAGACCAATGAAATATCGCGGGGTTTCTATGCTTCCACGCGTCTCTGCAGAAATGAGGGGTGTAGTAGATGAATATAAAATTAGAAGACTGAATATAATGAGACCCCCCGTTACGCTGGCACGTGTGCTAAAAACGAAGGAGGTCACGGTTCACGTGGAGGGACGAAGCCGGAGCGACGTCTCGTCGAGCGAGTACACTGCGTGATCGCCCGCAATTTCGTTCAATCTTGCGAAATTGCGCGATTTCACCGCGGGACAATTATTCAATCGGGATATCACGGCGTCTTATTTTACTCAATCTCATAGGGTCGCGGGCGGGGCCGATTACAACGTAATAAAAGTCCCGTGCGATTTACCGTTGCTGGAACATGGAGGAAATGTTGAAGGAAACGGATACTCTTCGCAAACAAGTAAAATATACCTTCTCATATTTTTCCTCTCAATTCTCCACGCGACTTGAGAATTATACACCTATGTATCTATACTTTCTAAAAGTCAATCAGTGAACCATCACTGAAAACAGTGAATAGTCTGCACTGATTTGTAGTTGAAACTATAGAGGAAAGTCCCCTATTATGAGATAGGCTCCTAATAGATAGCGCAGTTTCTGCTAAATTAAATAGGCATCGTCTGTTGATTCCATCATGAATTGATTACCCTTGGTGTGAAGTCTATTTAGTGGAAAATTGATTGTTGATTCGCGTATTCGTTGCGAAAAAAGCTTTGTGATTGAATTTGGTCGCTGAAAACCTGCTGTCTCACATTAGAATCCTATCGCATAATAGGGGACTTTCCTCTGTTACTGAAAATTGCGGTGGTACGCTTATAACTGTAAATCAGTGACTATTCACTGTTTTCTTATTGATTTTAATCCACTGATTGACTTTTGGAGAGTATATTTTTCAAGTGTCTCAATGATTTGATTAACATTTTCCACTTCGCACTTGTATAGTAAGCAAAAATTCCGATCACAGAGAATTAAAACGTCATACGTTTTATATCGGGCGTCTAAGTATTGTTTTGAAAGATATCAACGAGTAACTTATCGCGTGAAGGCGTAACGATACGATCGCGCGAGAGAAACCCGGGAACAGCAAGCGATCTCTTGCACTTCGCGTTTGCAATCCGTTCTTGCTGTCTCGTCGACTGCCGTTGCTGTCAATTCGCATCCTAGCGGTTTTGTCCCCAACTCAGTCGAGAAAGACGTATTGCTATAAAATAATGAAAAATGCAGCAACAATGCACCACGAAGTCCGTATCCTACAGAATTAAATCCCGCGAGAACGTTGGGCACCTCCTTTTGGGAGATTCTTATCGTCTGCTAGAGAGGAATCGGGGTTTGCAATAATCAATAATTGCAGTCACAATGTCGCTTAAGTATCATTTTATTCCTTGTTTTTTTTTGCTCTCGCTTGGCTATAAATAAATTCGGCGAGATGCGTCGCCGTTTATATATGTACACGCACAGCTCGACCTCGTCCGTCTAATCCTACGTTTACGCTTACGGCAATAATTTAACGGTGCTACGATTTAGCAGTACACTAATACAGAGATATATCGTTAGTTCTATACGTGATACTACGCGCGCACTTGGGAATGTTCTTATGTACAAGAGTAGCTGCGTGTGGCGTGCCGATTGCAGGATCATCACGTTGGATCTCCGGGAATGACAGCGCTAAGAGAATGCTCCGTTAATCCATTAAAAGCCATTAAAACTACGAGTTAGTAAAACAGATTGGACCGAGCCCTTCAGCGATGAAGCGATCGAATAAGAGAATCAAAAGGCTATAACGCGATCGGTCGACAGCCTGACTATTTACAACGAAAAGTTATCCCGCGATCCTTTAGCCGCGAGCAAAAACGAGCTAACGATCAAATCTTTATATATTATACTTGTATAAAGAAAATGCAACTCGGGATGTGCGCCAATTGGATTTACATATATTGCTGCGATACCCTTGGATGGTGTTTCAAGATAGGGAGATGGAAAAAGAGACATAGAGGAAAGTTCTCTATTAGGATTCTAATATGAGATAGGTTTTCAACGTCCAGATTCAATCGTTTTTCGCAACAATCACGCGATCTAACAATCAATTTTCCACTAAACAGATTTCACTCCAAGGGCAATAAATTCATAGTGGGACCAACAGATGATGCCTATCAATCTAACAAGAAACTGCGCTATCTGTTAGGAGCCTATCTCATAATAGGGGACTTTACTACCACGCGATACTTGGCATTGCCAAGGGAGCGAGGGAGGAGATAAAAAAAGGTTTATACAGAAAGTTAGCTTTACGATATCATCCCCCTGATAAGATCAGAAGTGCTGGGAGAAAGTTGAAAGAAATAACCGAGGTGTACAGGAACTTGTTATACGACATTGCGAAGAAGAGGGAGGTTTACGATAAATTCAGGAGGGCTTCAAAGGGCATCTCAACCAGCGCAGGCGGAAGAGGTGCCACGTATACCTTTCATGGCAATCGATGACTTTTGTGGAAATATCGAATATATTCCCGTGTATTACAGAGTCTAGACAGGGATTTCCTCCTCTCCCCGAGTTTCTTTAGCTATCGCCGTTTGCCTGACATAGCGCTTACCCCAGCAGCACAGTGCATTGGCTAAACATTGGCCCAGTACAACCAAATATTGGGTCAATGTGTAACCAACGTTTGGTCAATGCACTGTACTACTAGGGTAATCACGGCCGATACCGCGTCTCCTCGGAAGCGTGTCGCGATCAGCTTTTCTACCCTCTTAACGACATCCGCAACGGTCGGCGATCATGTCCTCGTACATCTTGAGCACGACGTTCTCGTTGTCGTCGTAGAAGAGGATGCTGGTGCTGAGCAGCTTGGTGGGCACGCAGCACGGCCTCTCGACGCCCTTGGCCATCTTGTGCACGATCGCCTGTATCGTCGCGTGATTCGTCGGCCGCTGGTCCTGGCTGAGGGGCGGCTCGCACACGCCCTTGCACTGGTACGCGGAGTAGCCGGCCGGCGCGATTATCGATGACGACAGCCCGATGTCGCGAAAGTCCACGTAGAGCTCGTGCCTCGTGCACTCGGTCGCGTTCCCCGGCTGCTCCGGCGCCGTCGGATTCTGGCTGTTCGCCGACCGCGCCGGTCGGCGACGTCGCCCCGCCGCCAATCTGTCTCGCGCCGCTTGGCCCAGCCTCTCGCGAAACATCGCTCTCTCGTAGATGTCCATCGACGTGAGGATCCGCGTGATCCGCGAGCGGCCTTTCGACACGATACCACCGGTGGTGCGTCCGCGAGAGGGGTCCGCGTCGCGCCGACGGCGCTTCGTTACTTCCAGAGGACCGCCATAGCGAGAAGCTCCGCCCTGGTCATCTCCCCCATCCTCCCCCTCCTCCTCTTCTTCGCGTCTCTTCTTTTGTCGCTGGAAAAATTCCGGCTCGCGTCTATTCACCAACGAGACCTCCTCGGGTTGACCGCCGCCTCTACGTTGCCTCTTGTGCCTCCTGTAGTGCCCGGCGCTGTCATAATCGTTCTCCAGATCGATCTTCTCGTTTCCCGCGTCCTTCTCGTACACGAGACCCTTCCCGCGGTTCCTATTGTCATCGTCCTGGTTTCCATATGCGTAATATTGCGGCGCGACCACCGATCTTCCGCTGGTCCGGTCGCTGCTGTCGTCGTCGAAGAGCACCAGTATCGGCTGCTTGCTGTGGTGATAGTCGTCGCGGCGGGAGAACTCCACCGACACTTCGTCCTCGAAAAGATTCTGCGCCATCACCAGGAGGCCCAGATTCGGCTCGCCACTCATCCACTCGAGGACAGCTTGTTTCACATTGAATATCTGTACAAACGTCACCTAACTGAAGTATCCAATGCGACATATCACACATTTAGTTACGTAAAATTCTGTTTTTTTTAAATGAAATTGACATCTCGATGTTTAACGAATTCTTCAAGCTATGAAATAATTCGATAAATTGTCAAGGCATTGTAAAACGAAAAAGGATTCTAAGAAAAATCTTTCTAGAGACAATCACAGGGTTTTTCGGCAAATCTGATCTGATTTTGAAAATAATGGCGATTAAAGGTCCAAGACATTCTTAAAATGGGAAATCAGACATGGAAAGGATATAAGAGTGGAAACTGTTATTTCGAAAAAATTGTCAACGCCCACCTGCCAACCGGAAGCGTGCGCGCCGACGTAACGAACGCTCAGCAATCTGTGAAGCTCCGGCACGTCGAAACTGCGATCGTCCAGGACTTGGTACACCCTTATCTGCGCATATATCAAGATGAACGCGTCAACACGGCAGTTCAGTCTGATTGTCATGCATTTGAAGATTGACAGCTCTGATCGGCGACGCCAGCCGTGCCAGGCACTTACCAGATAATAAGGCGACGCGGACGTCAGCGGACGCACGTTCCTCGGCGGCGTTTTCTTCCGGTAGAGATGCAGCTCGGCCTCCAGCACCGATTCGTTCATCTCCAGCCCCGAGACGTTGAAGAAGTAGAAGTGCGACAGTGAAGGGTCTGCGCGCGAAACAACGAGAAACGTTTAAGATCCGTGATTCTCTCGGTCCGGCCAGCGGATTCCGTCCGAGTTTCGCGATTATACTGACTGAAAGAATTACCCCTCTCGACGAAGCTGCGCACGACTCTGGCGTTGTACGGATTTCGGCCTCGCGTGACCCCGCTGGGATCGGCGATAGTGTTGTAGAGCTCCATCATGAATTGCGGCGGTACCTTGCGGTGGGCCAGATTCTCGTTCTGACTCCGAATACCGAGGATCTGCAACGCCGTTAAATGCGGGGATTGAGATGGTGTCATCGTTGCGAAACGACAAATTGCGAATTCGGAACTGCGGGAGATTACGACGCCGGGTTTGAAAGGTCCGCGTGAGACGAGCGAGTTCGAAACGTTGCGCGTTGGGCGGATCATCGCCCCGAATCCCGATCCCAAATAGCACGGAGAATCCAAAGAGAACTCCTTTTTTTTAATTCCCGAGTTATGAAATTAATTCTTTTTCCACTTGAAAAAGAACACAATCTTAATTTCGCTTTTGTATCGTCAATAATTCCGAGTTCTTGTTCAGGTACGAAAGGAATTCTTTTTATACTCTATATAAGAATTCGCACGAGGGAATTGTTTTGGAGTTCATTTTGAACAGATTATTACGTCAATTTATAAGGAATTTAAAAAAGTGAATCCTTCGTGAGTCCGTAACGACCACCTGTGCCATTTGGGATGCGTGACACGCGCGAACACGTTTGTCGTTCGCGTTGGAGAACGTTAATCGCGGAATTAACGTCGTTGTCACCTCTTGCATCTTCTGCAGGGCCTCCTCTCGTCGGGGCGCGAGGTCGTTCTCGTCCGCCGATCGGACGAAGGGCCACGACGATCCTCGAAGCTCTCGCTCGAGGCCATCCTCGTCCTCGATCCGGGTCTCCGACTTCGGGTACGCGTTAACGTCGCGCAGAGACGCCAACGAGAGCAGCAGCACTAGGAAGCGACACGGCGCGCCTCTCGTCATCACCGTCGTGGGTCCACGTACGTCGCGAGGGTGACTTCGTCTGTCCTGTTTCCTCGATCGCGCGATCCACTGTCGATCCCGAGAAATCGCATGCGAAACTCACTCGGCACCGTCTCCGTCTCCGTCGCGCGTCGGTTTACCCTTCCATCGCGGCCGAGAAGGACAGGGAGCCCTTCCTCTCGAGTGTCCTTATCCGGCGCGTCCTTATCAGCGCGGCAAGAAGGCGGAAAGAAGTATACGCGCACGGAGGAGATTTTGCCGAACCGAACGGGATGCTAAGTGGCATATGGGAGGTCTTGGCCGCGAGGAGTCACCTTTATGCTACGCCGGGAGTTGCCTCCCCCGCAACTCGTTCGCCCCCCGCGGCATTGGCTCTCTTCTCGCTTCTCCCTCGCCGTCGTCGGTGGACGGGGACCCCTCGGCTCGGATCCCGTGGCGCGATCTTCGCGCTCTAGCGATGTTGCCTCCAGTATTCCTTGGCCCTTTAACCCACTGGGCGGACTCGCAAAAATACGCAAGTCGAATTTGCGCGATCGTCACGTAAAGTAAAAAAATTTTCCACTTGAGGAAAGTCCACTTAAACTTGCGTCCGAAAATGCTTTTCTCACAGCTCTTCGGGAGTTAGTTTGTTTTTCGATTTTTTAGCGAACGCATAAATTATTTATGCAGCCATTTTGAATTTTGCAAGTGGAACTTTTATGTGGTCACGAAAGGGTTAAAGAGCGAAAAATTGATGATGCACGAGAGATATTCTCATTGTAAAGCGCGGACTTGGACATTTCCAAATTCGACGAAATATTTCTCCAGGAAAAGGAGCGATAATCGCTTTCTCTGACTGGGATTCGTTGGGGAACGATGTACGAACGTTTTTTTTTCTGCGATGATCAATTAACTGGTCGAGATCGATGAGAGAAGCCGAGACTTTAAAAAGGCCGAGAGATACGAGGTCGCGCTCCAACGATGACACCGCGCGGCTATTAAAAACGGCGAGCGCTTCCTAAATTCCGCGGATTCGTAAGTGCCGAGTTATGTGATTGGTCACGCGGCGATATTTAGGCGGATTTGACGTCGACGATTTATTTATTCGTACTCTTAACGAGAGACTCGCGAGGGCCGATGATTTATCCCGGCGAATTTTTCTCGCCCGCCGACTTTATTTTCGTACGGTGCTTTGTTTTTTCTAATTCCGAGGCCTTGCCCGAACCCGCGGTGCCGTTCGCGCTGCATTGTCGGCCGATAATCGCAGTTGTGCAGATACCCCGCTCCGTTATCGATAAACGTCCGCCCACGTGGCCGGACCGTCGCGGTCGCACGCCAAAGTCGCAAAAGACGCGGCGAGATATTTGCCAATTGTTGGGCGCGCGCGGTGGAACTATACTTACCGAGGAATCTCTAATTTTAGCGCGTGATTGACTCTATTGTAGTCAACAATAGTCTCTCGTGGGTGCGTCCCGCTGAAATTGGGGCAATCAGGCGCCGGAGGGAGGTTTCGACTCGCCGCGTAACGTAAGAAAGTAACACGGGGAATCGCAAAATGCTGACCCGTAGAACTCGTTTCTATCTATACAAGCTTCATTACCACGGTAAATTTAATGAGTGCCGATTAGCGATACGAAATACAGGGTGCGGGAAAGGAAGGCACACGTCTCGTTCGTGAAAACATCTTGGATTTATTTAGCCACATGGGTTTGTACGTGATGTACCTAGGAACATGGGTGTACGCGCAGAATATGTCTAACACGCTGTCTTTCTCTCCCTTTCGTTTCCGATTCGACTCGGACGTGACGACTCGCAGCGAAATAATTTCAGTCTAGACGCAGGCACACTGGGTGATTTGAATTATTTCTCTCCTCGCTCCTCGTCGGGTTCTGAAAGTTCCAAACGTGACAACGTTAGACACCGATCGTGTTTTACGTTTATACCTGGAGGAAAGTCTCCTATTATGAGATAGAGTAGTATGAGACTGCGGAGTGTCTGCTAAATTAATAGGGATCATCTGTTGCTTCCCTCATAACTTGATTGCCCTTGGAGTAAAATTGGTTGAGTGGAGAATTCATTGTTAGATCGTGTAATCGTTGCGAAAAGAGATCTGCGATTGAATTTGGATGTTGAAATCCCGCTATCTCATGTTGGAAGCTTCTTTCCTCCATAATCCTCGAGTTGGAACGTCGAGAGATATCCGATCGGGAATTAAATTTCTTCTCGAGATGTACGTGATAACAATTGGAATTTGTAAGCTCTACCTGTACTCGTGCACTTTAAATCTGGCCGGGGTGCAAGTGTGCTGCTTCGAATACAGGCCGGCTAAACACCTGGATGGCTCCTTTTTGTCCCGCAAAAGGCACGTCTCCGTCTCGTTCCCCGGACACGTTCCGACGCATTGACCGACGTTTATTTGCTGTCAAGGGTTACAGAAATTAATATCGCCGATACAAGAGAGACGAAAGAACGTGCATAAAGAAATTCGAGCAAAGTGACACATCGACATGTTAATCCTTCTCTTAATTTTATCGAATATTTCGTACTCTGATCACGGGCCTCACGTCTGTCGTGTTCGTGCCCTCTTTGATTGTCAGCTCGCTGTAATCCAGCACAGTTTCCATGTGGTCCATCCGGTGACAATGACCGGCGCAGCTGCATTTCTCGACCATTTGGTAGATCTCGTCACCTTGAAAAAGGGGCGAAAACCTCAATGCGGACGTGCTTGTAAATTACTTAGACTTTGGAGATTTTAATCCCGCGTTTACTCGACGCTCATATACGTACCGTTTGGTCCCTTGACGCTGATTGTGTTATTCCGGACCGGCTTGCAGCCCAAGTCTTGGAAAAGTGCAAGTAGAACGTTAATTTTCGGCTCTCGTAAAAATCGCAGAGACAAAACCGAACGAAGGAAAGACTGTACTCTCTAAAAATTACTCAGTGAATTATCGCTGAAAACGGTGAATAGTCATCGATCGACTTTCAGAGAGTGGACAACTGTTTTTATCTATTGAAGAACATTGCCAATGAAATTAATAACTGGAAGACGACACGCGCAATGATAATCGCGTATGGACCACCGTATTTCCTCTTAGTCACGTCCCGGAGAGTTCTCGGGGGGTCGTACCTTTGCCGCAATGGCCGATGCAAACCCCGACGTCCACAACTGTCTGGTAGGGCGTACCGGAGTGTACGTGATGGGTGTAGGACTCCCGTCTGCAGGCCGATTCCGGCGAGCACTCGCAGGCGTCTATAGCCTCGATTACGCGAACACCCTGCAACGTGGACACTCGCTCCAGTTTGGCGGCCCTCGCGCGACAGTGGGAATCCGATGAACATTTCTGAAAGGCAGGCAGCGAAATCCATGAATATCTTTTACAGAATCATTCGGTTTCCTTTCGCGCGCGTATAATCTCAGGTGTGTGACTCAAGGTACGGAAATGATACGTACGCTTTTCTAAATCTCTATTGTAGACTGGGACTTAGGAAAAATAGTATCGTGTGCCGTTGGCTTTAGTAAAACTCAAGATACGGAAACAGTACGTATACCAACGACGTCTACATAGTAGTACATACGTTATTCCTGTTCCTATTTCCGATCTTTCTCGGCAGTGAGAACGAGACATCGAAGAGTGATTGATATCAAAGATAATCCTTTTTCTAATTTACATTTCATAAAATATTGAATAAAGTTAGCGACACAATTTTTATATATTAATAACGAGATATTTCTTAATATTTTGTACAACTTATTTCGTGAAATAATTCCGATCAAGAACTTTAGGCTATCCTTGGTTGCAAAGCCGCATGGGAAGGTTTCCAATGCCGAAAGATGTAAGGATATAATAAACCACTTAGCATTAAATATTTTATTTAATATGCAATCCTGCAACATAAGATAATTTCTAAATTGTCAGCAGAATAGCTTCAGGAGATTAACACAATTAGTTATCTTTTAAGCTGAATCTTAAATCTTGAATTTCTTGGCGATAAAAGTCTTTCGGTTTCGAGCTAAAGAATAAATCAAGCTCCCTCTTACACCACATTATTTATGGGATGACCCAATTTTTCGATTATTTTAAATTGAACGTTGTTGAGAGATAAAGTCTTAAAATCAAAACTCGTCTGGAAGAAGGAAAAGGTTTGACCGACGATATTAAGAAGGTATTTCGCGGGATAAAAAAGTAAATAACCTCAGAGACTCTTTTACGGGTCCAGAAGTTAATGCGTGCCGCTAATAGTTCGCAACTAATCAAGCCAGTTGTCACGACGTTTTTACGTAGTGTAAAAAAGCCGTTTTAACGACGGCTTTAAAGACACGATCGCGCCTCGCTATCGGGGATCATATCGGCCGTTTCAATAAATCTGTCGCCCCCCGGGCGACTGCCGTCATCCATCCAGCGGGATCCAGCGGGCGCATAATTCCGGGATTTAGTGGCTGGACACGCCGGCGCCGGCGCCGCGGAGAGGATCGGTGACCGCGGCGCCGGGTCCGACCTTCGAAGGACGCAAAACACGTCGCCCTGGTCGCCTCGGCGTTTCGCGTGCACCGCCTCCACCTCGCCCGACGGTCCCCCTTTCCCCCGGTCTTGCCGTCGGGGCCCCGGCTCATCGCGCCATCGTGGCGCGTAGCACGGCTGCTGTAAAAAAACCATATCCGCGCCCACCGACCGATCGGATTGCGTCACGTAACGAAAATAGCCCTCCTCCGCGCCCCGTCGACCGGCCCGGCCCGAAGATCCGGAATATCCGGGAAGGTGTCGTCCCCCTTATGCTAATTCCACGCACGTACTATCTAATAAATTGTGGCAATCCATTAACAATTGACCGTAAAGTGTAATCGGGTAATCCCGGAGACGAGCATTTTTTTAATTGAAATGGAAAGCGTACGCGCTCGTCGTTTTGGCATACGGTGGAATGGTGAGAACAAATAAAAAAGACGTTCACCTCGTTTCTTTACTTAAACAATGAAATGTGCACGTTCGTCAATTCGACGGTGTCGATTCGACAATTTTTCTCGATCGATTTAAAGACTCAAGATTGGACCAAACACAAGTAAAAGGCAACACTCGCAAAGCAGGCATCGAGTCCCATGGGATCTCTTAAGGCTGGTCTACAATACATGGAGTAAGCTGGAGTAAGGAGTAGGAGTAAGGAAATAAATCCATCAATCATGGCATTTTGATTCACCGAGAGTAAGCCTAAGAGCTGAAGTAGGAGTAAGAAATAAAATGGATTTATTTCCTTACTTCTACTCCTTACTCCAGCTTACTCCAGCTTACTCCATGTATTGTAGACCAGCCTTTATGTATTTGCAATCCCATACAGCACAAACTTCCAAGGGACGGCCTCAGAACATCTTTAGGACGTCCTTAGGACATTCTACGTCCTAAGGACGTCCTAAAGATGTTCTGAGGACGTCCCTTGGAAGTTTGTGCTGTATGGGATCCCTCACATTTGCCGTTTGGAAGAAGCCTTCCCAGCGAGAAATGACTCATGGATCGATGTCGAAACGATGTCGAATCGATGTCAATTCGACGGATCTATGAGACATTTCTCGTGTGGGAAGGCTTTTTCCAAACGGCAAATGTGAGGGATTGCAAATATATGAAAGATCCCATGGGACTCGATGCCTGCTTTGCGAGTGTTGCCTTTTATACTTTTACTTGTGTTTGGTCCAATCTCGAATCTTTAAATTGATCGAGAAAAAATACACTTTTAATATTTTTCCGTTAATGTTTTCCTTAAAAATAGATGCCCATCGTGCGTGTAGAAAATTTATCATTCCTAACTATATTAATATTAATTTTAATACAATGTAATTAATTATCTAGGAACAATATTACATACATATTTTACACGGAGAGAATTTTCTCTTGAAATTTACCCTGAAAATCATGTAATCGTGAAACAATGTGGCATTGCGAAGAACTTTATACGAGTTTTTTTTAATTTCACCATACATTTTACTAAGAAAATGTATACGTTTAATTACTAGTAAAACGTATGGTAAAATTTCGAAAACCTCTCATAAAATTCTTCGAAATGCCGCGTTGTCTCAGGATTACATAATTTTCAGACTAAATTTTAAGAGAAAATTCTCTCCGTGTAGAAAAGGTATTACAGCGTAATAAGTACGTGGAAGAGGGATTATAATTTTATCCACGAATGAATTGTTTGCAATTTTCTTTTTGCAAGATGCAAGACATTAACTATTATATTAATTCATTCGTATGCTAAGAAGAAAACTCCCTTCACCGAAGCTCAAGCCAAGAATAGCCGCCGAGGACTTCAACGAAGTCTGCATGTAACAAAGGCCCCAAATTGTGTTGCAAGCTGCAAAATTATCGGCGTAAAGATTCGGCCGGACATTATCTCGCCGTAAAAGTCGCGAAGATCGCGCGTTAGTCCCGGCGTGGCCGCATTCCAACTCGCGATCCTGCGCCTCATAAATCTGCACACGACGTTCCTGCGAGTCTCTCGCCCTTCGCGTAGCCCTCGGTTGCACGGCTCGCCGAGAGTCACGAGACGTTACCACGCACGCTGTGTCGAAATATTTCAACGAGCAACGATAGCTTCTTCGATAATTTTTTTCGCAAGCGATCTGTTCATTATTCTCTTTGTTCCATTTCTCAAATGAACACGTCCCTGTATATCGAAACGTCTTCGACGAAATATTTGATTGATACGATATTTCCTCGCAGAAATCAAATTTGCGAACGCGTGGCGCAAATCGTTATTTTTTCTTGGAATAACATATGACTATTTCGCGACTATTGAGACATACAAGTCGCACTCTCTCATTCCTTGCGATGTGTCCCATAAAATAAGGATAATAAATAATTCGATCACGAAAAAGTAGTTTATCCGACTAGTCAGTATATTAATTATACGATTTGTCTTTCTTCGTGGAGTCTCAAATCGCGGGTTCTTGAATTTCACGCTTGGCATCGAACGCAACGATTAGGTAACAATGCGCCCACGTGCACGGAGGTATCCGTGTCGCATTGGGTGAATTCCCAACGCTGACGAGCGGCGATCGAACGTTGAATCCCGTTCGAGTGTTCTCCGGAATGTTCGATGTAGTATCGAGCCTCCGTAATTGTCGATTGTATTAAATATTAATAGATACAAAAACCGCGATCCCGCGTCGTCGATCGGAATCCGATAATCTCGGCGTACAATTGAAGCGAGAAAAGAGCTTCGTTTGAACGAGGACTCACCTGCACCGCCGGTCGACTTGCGTCCCCGGGATCGTCGGACACGTGTCGCGGGCATAATTTCCGGCAGTGTCCAGCGTCGATCTGGATAACTTCTCCGGATATCCCTGAACAAGATTGATCTATGTTATACGAGCAGCGTTTCTGTTACAGCGTATAAAACATATGGTACACGCACCGGCATAAATGCTGTCCCTATCCTTGTGAGGTACACGCACACAACTAGAGTCCCTGTAGTTGTGTGCGTGCACACCTCACAAGGATAGGGACAGCATTTATGCCGGTGCGTGTACGTGGTAAATCGGTGTGCACGACGTCGATCGGATACTTTCGGAGAAGTTGATTGATCTAATCCAGCGATTTTCAATCGGTATGTTGCGAGAAATTTACAGGTGCGCCGTGATAATTAAAAAAAACATGCAATACCTAACTATTTAGTCAGACGCACTGACCCCTTTTCCCTTAGATTGTCAACTAATATATTTTTTTACATGCCGCGGAATTTTGGTAATTAGTTTGTGTGCCATGAGATGAAAAGGATTGGAAATCGCTGATCCAATCGCATCGTTAAAAAATTAGAAAGAGGGAGATTTAGTCAGAGGCACTGATCTCTTGTCCCTTATATTGTCAACTAGTATATTTTCTACATGCCATGGAATTTTATTAATTAGTTCGTATACCATGAGATGAAAAGGATTGGAATTTGCTGATCCAATCGCATCGTTAAAAAAATTAGAAAGAGGGAGAAGGAAGCGCCGGAACAAAGCCTAAGAAGGGGTGGCGCCTACATGACCGAATCGCGATGTGCGTACAACTCTGCTATTTTTGCACGCGAACGCGTGGGACCGGGAGCGCGGGAATATTTGTCGTCGACATGGCGAGGGGGAAGGCTCCTGGGCGATTTATCGCGTTACGTTGCAAATAAAAGTAAGTGCGGGCCGAGGTCCAGAGAGAAATGCGTCGTCGGTTATCGTCCGAAGCGAGTCGGCAGGGGGGGGAGGGGGAGACAGACTACTCGGCGGGAGGCGTACGGCGTTTTAATCGAAATTAATATTTCGATTAAAGCGCTGGGCAGACGATCTCTTTCTTCGTAAGCGCGGTCAAACGTCCCAGCCGTTCAATTGAAGCCAATAGATCGACGGGCGAAGTGACGCGCGACGTGAAATTCGAGGCTCCTGGGCCTCGGAGAAGGACAAGAGTGCCTTGTCCACTTGCACGCGAATATTTAATCGTATTACTCATCACTTTGCCCCGACTAAACGCTACGCAAATTATAGAGATTTCACGAAGGTGCCTCGAAACTTATCAATTTGAATTCACTTATAATTCTTTAGGCTCTGTTTGTAACGCAAATAATAGCATTTTTCTTTTCAACAAGATGTACACGCAAAAGTATTACTGGAAACTAAACGTTGTTAATATTTGTGCTATCCACATAAAACGGTCAAGTTTACTTATTATTAAGCTCTGTTTAATTCAACTCCGTTAATGTTTGTAGAACCAAATTATGTAAAGTTGTATAGTTTTATATAGAAACTAACTCTTTTTTTTAAATTCTCCTGAATCGTGTGTTTGACGCAACGTGTCTAGTTGAGCGATGGAAGATGAGAAACCTATTTCAACGAAGTTATCTTGGGACGAGGAGGAAAAGTGCGAAATATTCCCGTCCAATGTAAATTCATAACACGTTTTCGGGATGTCCTCTTAAATCGGAGAGATACCTCGCAGTGCGACGTCACAAAACGTCTCGCCTTAATCGGTATCGTGCAAATTGGACGATTCGCCGTAACCGGATGTTCCGTTCCCTTTCCCCCCGTTAGGACGCGTTCATTGATTAAGCACAGGACACGGTATCAATTCGCTGTGCCGTACGCGCGAAGGAGATCGTGAATCGCTCATTAACAGGCGCCTCCTCGCGAGTTTCCTTCACAAACGTCGCATTTTCCTCTCTCTTATATTGAATACATATTGAATTATACATCGAATTGATATATACATTGGATAACAGGGTCAAAGGCAGGAATAGTCAGGAAGTAATTGACGTTTTGGTTAGATGCTCACCGTATCCGACGTCGATCAGCTTCTCGTATCGGGCGCAGCACGTGTACTGTCGCGGTTCCTCCGAGTTTCCTTCGTTCCCTGACTCCTTCTCGCCGAAAACTAGGGGGCAAAAATCGCGAGGCGATCACGAGTGGAGCACAATCGAGGAACACGAAATTCGTAATCGCAGATGAAACGTGCCTCTCGTGCCCCCGCGCGGGGACGATTTAGACAAAATTAAAGTTCTAAGGCTCAATGTTCTCGTTTAGATTTCGAATTTGTGTGAAAGAATTGAAATTAAATTGCGTCTTGCGGACGACTCTTCTCGGAGCAGAAACAGAATTTATGTCCATTAACTCGCTTTTTATCTCCTTCCGATTCTAAGAATTAGAAAACGAAAACAAGCAAAACTTAGCTTAAACCGAAATCAAACTTGATCTCTATTGATAGAAATCGACACGTTAGTGCAATTTAAACGAACTCAATGTTTTACTCCGCGGTCTTGGGCAAAAAGATAAATCTGATTTCGTCTTTCATCATCGTTCGGAAATTTATAAAAGATTTCATTCTAAAAAAAAAGACAAGGCGAAAAGTACGAGAAGCTGTCCTTTCACATTTCTGTGGTTTTCGAACATGCAGAATCCGATATGTATCCCTCTGCGTCGAGACGAAAAGCGGATGAGAGAAAAGCAGAGCGGGACAGAGGGGTGAGGCTTGATCGGCGTTACCTAGTCGCAAATTAGCCACGCAAACTAATGCGAAACCGGCGAGGACGGTCCACCGTCCCCTCGTGCCTTGCATATCGATACCGATTACCGGAGCGGATGACAAGCGGACGTGCGAGCGGAAACGTTCACCGGCAAGAAGCAGGGACCGATCGTCGTCGCGATCTCTCACGATTTCGCCGCGAATCCTCGGACCACCAGGGGATGATCCCGAAGCATCCGGACGTGCCTCGGTATCGCTCCCTCCCGGAGAACGCGGCGGATAACGCGGAGGCCGAGTCGGCGAGGAAGACGGCGGCCGGTCGGGGATCGGTATCGAGGGGAGATCGATCGCGTATCGGACTCGTGCCTGCTACCCACGCGGCTTGCGATCCGCGGGAAGACTGGCCGTCTGCCGTGGCCGGCCGGGAGACGTCCGGCTGACAGCGGCGGATCTCTATTAATCTCGTTTGGTGAACGGGGTCCGCCTCGTGACGGACCGTCCGTCACGGTCTCTCGCCACCGGTCGCACCCGGGACGGCCGCTCGATCTGACGCAGGTCCCGTGATTGGCTATACGTCCCGAGGACTTTCTCGTTTCCACCCCTAGGGAGAAACGGGCGCGGGCAGAAGCGAAACTCGTGCAGTCAATATTTGTCAGGACCTCCCGTTTTTCTTGCGTCGCTCTGTACATTTAGCAGCCATCGGAAGCTCGGCCAACTCGGGAAGAGCTTGTTTTTGCTCCCTCCCGAGGGGAGTTTGTGTTTACCGGAGAGTTTAGCCCCGCCGTACCGAGGATTTCGCATTCGAACGTCGCGATACGGCTCTGATTGAGGGGGCTAATCAGCGTCCCCAGCTTCGGGAAGATCGGCTGAAGTCTGTTGACGTTTTGTCAAGTAGCAGCCGCTTGTGTCACATTTCGTCTCTGCACGGGAAAAGTGACGCAAGTGGAAAATAGCAAGAACGATTTTAAACTTTCAACTTTTCCAGGCGCATATTATATTAATGATTACACTTTACACATCGAAATAATACATGCAGCAATTACAATTTCTCCCGAATCACGAGCTTAATGATAATTTTTTTAATGATATAGTTTGCGCTTCGTTTTTAACATAAATTATAAAACTCATATTTTTGACCTGTGTCACTTTCTTTACAGAAATATAAGAGAAACAAGTACCAGAAAATTATTGTACATCAGTAATTTCTCATTATTTCATTATCGAACTCTGGAAATTATTCAGTATGTCTTTTTCGTTCCTAGTATTACATTTCTGTAAGGGTTTCCTTGTGCAAAGGCGATTTATTAGGATACTCTCCTGTCATATCGCGAAGGCTGATTTTCCTTTGAGACAGAATTCGTCCTCAGATTCTTTCCGTTCCGAATGAACATTAGGAACACTCGAAAAAATGATCTTGCAACTGCAGCAACAATTTTCCAGGTACGAAAAAATAATTGAGATGTATAAATGAATAGCCAAAACTGCGAAATCGCATATGTTTCGTATTTAGTCAATTTGAATAACAGAATTTCTACCTCAACTATTAGCGAATGTTAGAAAGAATAAAGTCTTTCTGTGACGAACATCCATTATAACGTTTGATTGCAGTACATAAATAACTATATTTCTTAAGATCTGTGTCCACGATGCTAGGTCCAAGTTCTAGTATCGTGGACACAAGCTTTTACAAAAATTATTCTAGCTGGTACCGAAATTCATTTTTATCCTATGCAAATGATTAATATTTAGTCATGAAACATAAACTTTTCAGAAGGTATTGCTAGAACATTGCTAGAATATTGCAGCTACAAATTTTGTAGGCTGCAAACAATTGTCTAGCAGATACACAAAGTAGCTGCAAATTTGTGTTCCGACACCTAGAAATCTACCTGCGTTAGTAA
Organism: Vollenhovia emeryi; assembly: GCF_000949405.1. Lineage (NCBI taxonomy): Eukaryota > Metazoa > Arthropoda > Insecta > Hymenoptera > Formicidae > Vollenhovia > Vollenhovia emeryi. The sequence continues at coordinate 128,506 of NW_011967156.1, read as the reverse complement.
GACACTGTTTTCAGTGTATAATAGGACGTTTGTCGGTTATCGTTATAAAACTCATCACTTTCTATCGTCAACTTATCAGTATAATGCAATCTGAAAGCGCGCGATTATTTTTCGAATTCGCGATATCTCGGCTCGATACGATTTGAAACACAGTAAACGGACTTTCCCCCTGGACTAATTGTAAGACGTCTGTCCCAATCCGAGACCGATATCTAATCGAAACACGCGACGCCGCTTCACAGAAGATAACGTTTTCCTAACAGAAACTTCCGTGACTCCTTCGGTCCCCCAGCGATATTTTCGTCGCTGGAATCCGGGGTGGAGAGGAGAAACGAAGAAAAAAAGGGACAAAAGGGAAAGGACTGTCTCTCCCTCCCTTGCTTTTTCCCGCGGCGCGAGGGAAGGGGGATTCGTTCGTCCAGTTGCAGCATCATCGCATCTGACCGCACCGGGAGATCTCTCGCCCTTCTCCCTTCTCCCTCCCCCCAGTTTCGCCCTCCGCGCTCGTTAGCATCCGCGCTACCGTCGAGGTCGTTGAGGGATCCGCGCGAGAGGTCATTATCATTAACCGTAAATTACCGTGTGCGAATCTCAATCTCGCTCGCTGTAACTCACAGGAGAAGGACGGGGGAAGACGTTACTTTGGCGGAGCCGTCCAGTGGCGTACGGGTTGATGCGAGAGGGTAAGAAAAGGATAAATGTATATTTATCACGAACTTACTAAAAATATACGGACACAGACATTAAAAGGACAAATTAATAAATAAAAAGTACGTCGTCGTCCGCATTTTTTTTTAGACTGTGAAAACGAGAGTGGTTTCACTGTTCCTTATATTTTCCGCATTATTGTGCGCGATGTATTATTTTAAATCGAAGACGGAATATATGGTACGGAATCGAGGTATCGCAAGGGCTCGCGATTGTTACAATAATGATCAGGGACAGACCCTAAGTAGCACAGCACATTGGCTAAACATTGGCCCAGTGTCGGTTATATTAGAAAGGGATTGGCCGATATTGTCCAACGTAAAATTATGAAATGTGTGTATATAATATATACAGGGTGTCCTGAAATTCGCGAATCAAAATACCATAGCAAGAAAGTCGTCGAAAAAATAAATTAAAAAGTTATTTGCCATTTTTCGTTCCGAGCAGTAGTTTTTTTAGATAAAAAGGTTCAAAACAGGCCAATCATACATTATGGTTGAACGGAAACCTGTCCGTGAGTCGCGCGTCGATAGTGTTAGTGCATTAACACTATCGACGCGCGACTCACGGACAGGTTTCCGTTCAACCGTAATGTATGATTGGCCTGTTTTGAACCTTTTTATCT
>NW_011967156.1:122314-127073 GCF_000949405.1 Vollenhovia emeryi | reverse complement strand
TATGGTTGAACGGAAACCTGTCCGTGAGTCGCGCGTCGATAGTGTTAATGCACTAACACTATCGACGCGCGACTCACGGACAGGTTTCCGTTCAACCATAATGTATGATTGGCCTGTTTTGAACCTTTTTATCTAAAAAAACTACTGCTCGGAACGAAAAATGGCAAATAACTTTTTAATTTATTTTTTCGACGACTTTCTTGCTATGGTATTTTGATTCGCGAATTTCAGGACACCCTGTATATATATAATATTTTTGCAACAGTCAGAAATTTTCTGAGCTAAGATCGGATTATTATTTTAGTGGAATAATTCAATTTCAGCACTTCCAACAGTTGTAAAAAATATTCCGCTAAACGCGACCAATGTGAACTCAGTGTAATTTAACAGTGTTTCCTGAATGTTGAATTGTAACGTTTACAGAGACATTACAATTCAGCGGACATCAGACGTTTTTGCAATATCTTTTCAATGTTGAATCTATACATTTCGTAACGTTAATGCAATATTGCAATGCAATGGAACGTTTCTGAGATGTTGATTCAACATTTGTGTGCTGTATGGGTGTGCTATCTGAGTACAACTATACTTGCTGGCTGCTGTTTGTAAAAAGAAAACTAATATTTCTTTCTATTTACAGAATGTTAATTTAATTATTCCATGATTACAGAGCGACCCAGCGAGAAATGGCCCGTCGAAACGATGTCGAATAATTTCTCACTGGGGAACCTTTCTATCGAATTATGATTTTTCTATCGACAGGCGAAATAATTCCCGTTATTATTAGAGATGTGGACGATCTTCTAAATTTAAAAAGGTTACACGACGCTAATAAATTGGATAGTCGAGAATAATCGATCCGTAGCTCAGTCGAAACATCTCGATTAGTCGAGCACTGGATAGGTTTGTTTTCTGTTCCTGCACTGGTGAACTAATACCATAAATTCGAGTAAGTTCTATCGGCTATTACGATTAACAGTCAATCCCTATTGACTATTCTAAAAGGTTAACGTTCGGTTAGTTATTATTAAAAGCTGACAGACATTGGAAATAGTGGGGCCCTAAGGTTAGCTTGATTTCTAACCTAAAATTGCCTGAAATCTCTAAGGCCCGGTCTACAATGAGTCGTTAGTCGTTAATCAGAAGTCGCAACTATATGTTGATCCTTTTCCTTTCTGGGTGGAAGAAAAAGGACCGACATATAGTTCCGACTTCTGACTAACGACTAACAACTCATTGTAGACCGGGCGTAAAGCTTGCAATTTGTTTCAATGAAATAGGTGAGAATGTAAAATTCACATTTTTAGTTGATATAAGAATCAACCTGGAAGCAGTTATCCCTATATTTTCGTTCACCTCTTCATTATAAATATATGTTTTAACAATTGTCCAATAATATATGCGCTTCGCACAATTTATAATCGTACCGTGATCCAAGTACCTCCACGAACTGTCGTTCATATGTTTTTCTTATTTAAAATATTTTTACTAAAAGCATTACATTCCTTAATACTGTCACGCATTTTTGCAGGATGCCTACGGAATCGAGAAAGAGCCCGTCGTCGTGGCAGCAGTGCGACAAATGCCGATGCGCTCTGCCGCAAAAAGATGTTTCCCTGCACGAAGTGCCCGCCCTCCGCAGAAAATTAGGACCATCCCTTCGTCCGCAACGGCGTTTTGTATAGCACGATGGAAGTCTTCCAAACGCAAGGTGTGCAGCCACTCGATCCACGATATGTAGGATATTGAAATGACCTATAACCACATTTCCGAGATGCTAATGACATGATTTTTGTGTCGCAGTTCACCTTGCAACTGTGCAAGATCGACGATCGGCTCGCCGAGCGTAGTCGGGACGATGAACGAGGTGGTTGTCAAGACAGCCTGGCTGACTAACGACAAAAGTTCGACAAGTGTTTCCCTAACGAAGCACGGTGAGTCGACTAATGTCCGCTTCTACCGATGTGGATTAAGGCCCGGTTTTATCAACGTTGTTCAACTTTAAACTTAACTTAATTCGTTCTTAGTCTCTTTCTAAAGTAACAATTGGAAAGAGACGAAGAACGAATTGACTAAGCTTAACGTTAAGCAACGTTGGTGAAACCAGGCCTGACTGTAATCTCGGTTTAATTTATTTTCAAACTCTTAGGGCTAGTTTCACAAACGTCGGTTAACTGCTAACCGAAGGTTAACTGATCCTCTGTCTCTTCTTAGAGAACAAGATAGAAAAAGATAGGGCGTTGACTGAACTCTAGTTAACAGTTAACCAACGTTTGTGAAACTGGCCCTTAGGTCCGGTTTCACCAAATGTGGTTTAACTTTAAACTTAGCCTCTTTCCAACTGACGCTTTAGAAAGAGACAAACGTGAATTAAGCTGAGATTAAAGTTAAGTGACGTTTGGTGAAACCGGGCCTTGAGGTAAGTTCATTTGAAACGCTTAATTATTTCCATTGCTACATCGCGCGATTGTTCGCAGGGCCCGCAGCTATTCTCGAAATGAGTGGGAGAGTCGGAGAAGGCTATGAGAGAAGTGTTTCGAAAAGCGAGGCAGATCCATCGTATTCATCGACGAGATAGACGCGCTGGGCGGTGAGAGAGTCTCGTCTTCCGGTGGTAACGGCAGCAACGTACAGGAACGAGTGTTGGCCCAGTTGCTGACCGAACTCGATGGTGTTACCGCTTTAGGTAACGTCGCGCTAGTGGCGGCTACTAATCGACCGGACGAAATTGACACAGTAATATCTCTCGTCTTATATCGTTGATAAAAGTATAATTAAATGTGGTGAATGAATGAAAAACCAAGAAAAGAAAAATACTTAACAAAACTTTTATCTTGGCATTACTCAGACGCTTATTATTCAAGAGTAATCATTGAATTTACATTTGATTAGTCCTTAACAATTAAATTCTTTCTATCCTTTCTAAAAAGAGGCAGAATAAATTTAGCAGTGTATGAAAAAGATGTCGAAGAACAGCATAATAATTACGAAACAGTCGCGAGACTATAAATATGTGAAAATAATTAATCCTTCGAATATTTCAACATTTTCCTGGTCTGCTGCTCTAAATATATTAAAATAATTAATCCTTCTCTCGAATATTTCAACATTTTCCTGGTCTGCTGGTCGAAAGGTTACACTGGCGCGGAAATTGAAGCGATATGCTGCGAGGCTGCTGTGAAGGCGTTGGAGGAGGATCTGGACGACAGTGTCGTTACCAAAGAACACTTCATCGCTGCATTTAGAGACATCACTCCCGGAACACCCGATTCCCTCATGAAGATTTACGAGGACTACATGAATAAAACTCTATGAAAGTCTCAAGGATCTGTACGAAATAATATTTTATATTTTTACTGCGAGATAAAGCGATCGAAAGATCTTTTGGGTTTCAAAGAACGGGAGCGAGACGAGTCTGGTAGATTCGGACTTGTAGATTCGATCGGCTAATTAATTGATTGCAAGTCAAGATGTTGGAGACTTTTCCTTGAATTTACAGATTGTACGCTACAATTTTTATTCTTTTTTTTTGTAGTATCTTGGGTGTTATGCTTCGTTTCCCTTCAAGTCCAGTCAACGCGTTTGTTCGTTCGCTGAAAACTTACATGACGCGCACGCATCTTGATCAGTTTTGCGATGTATAATGTACGATATACGGCGTTTAGAATGCATAATTTATTTCCTCGATGACATGGAAACTTGATGCGACTCGTAGTTATCGATAGCACCCGGAAACGGTGCAGACAACCCGGTAAGCAACTTGTCCGCAGTATAACAGATTGCTAGCGGATTTGCTCGGATATTGCGACAGATCCGGTATCTGTTAAACTCATGTTTTGCCGATACATGTCCGTTTCCATCAAAATGCAGCGTAACTTCAATCCCTCTTAAACTTTATATCTTTTTCTAGTTTTACAAATTAGAGAAAATAAGAAGTAATTTGAACCGAGATTAAAGTTAATCTGCATTGATAGAATCGAGCAACAATCTGACTGCTGAAATTCCGCGGTCAACCTGATATTATTTCTGTTATATTTCCGCCGGCATTTTATCGACAAAATTTGTAGCGCAAACAACTTTGAAAATCTCTATTCTCGACAGACCTGGCTGTCCACTGCGCGCGATAGTAATCATATTTAAATAATTGAAACGGGGAAACTTATAGTCAACCCAGCAGTATTGCTTGATAAGGATAAAAAAATGGGGTCGAAGCGTTGTAAACTAATAAAGTAACTACTAGCCAGTTGAGTTGACTGTAAGTTTCCAGTTTCAATTGTTTAATCATTACCGGTGGCTATAAGGAAACTTTCCTTTCGTTCGTACTTAAATACATCATTTTTAAATTGTCGCGAGACGATAGATTCCACTCAGAGTTTTCGCGGCCAACTTGCCGTTATATTTCTGTTAAATTCCCATCGACATTCTATAGGCAAAATTTGCAACGCGGACAACTTTCCAAATCTGGCTGTCCACTGGCGCGCGAGAGTAATCATATTTAAATAATTGAAACGGGGAAACCTATAGTCAACCCAGCAGTACTGCTTGATAAGGATCCAAAAAATGGGGTCGAAGCGTTGTAGTAAACTAATTAAGTAACTACTAGCCAGTTGGGTTGGCTGCTAGTTTCCCGTTTCAATTTTTTAATCATTACCGGTGACTACAAGGAAACTTTCCTTTCGTCCGTACTTAAATACGTCATTTTTAAATTGTCACGAGACGACAGATTCCGCCCAGAGTTTTCGCGGTCAACTTGCTGTTA
>NW_011967156.1:102918-121716 GCF_000949405.1 Vollenhovia emeryi | reverse complement strand
CATTCCGTGGGCAAAATTTGCAACGCAAACAACTTTCCAAATCTTTGTTTCCAACGGATCTGGGCTGCGCGCGATATAGTAATAACGACAGGTTTATCGAGCGCGACGGATAAACAGCGAAATAGCGGCCAAGGGCGAGCTCTTTCAATTCACCCGCCGCGCGATCAACCCGCGGCCCGTTTTCCTTCTGGATCGCGACGTTTTCGCCGGGACGGTGTGCGTCGTCCAAGCGCGCGCAATCAAAGTCGCGCCTCTCGGGAGTCGCCGAGGCGCGCGGAAGAGAAAGAGAGAGCGAGGGAGAGACGATTGGTCGCGCGTTAATTATTAATCAGCTCAGGTATGTACAATGTATACGTCGCGCGTGTGTGTCTCCGCTTATAAGCTACTATTTGCGTCGTTTCTTTTTCTCGCGCGCACTCCCACTCCCTCGCGCTCTCTCTTTCCCTCCAGATGTTTGTCGATCGGAGCGTCCCTCTGTTTGCAGCCGTTATCGCGTCCCGTGTTACACGTTGACTGAACCGAGAGAGAGCTATGCGCGCGAGTGCAACGAGGAGGCCGCCGCTCGCACGTCGGTAAAAGCGCAGGAAGGTGCATCGCCGAGCGGATTGTTACGAGCGACGACGTTCCCCCGAGTTCCTCAGGATCGCGTCGGACTGTGCCATGAGACGTCGCCCCTTGGCCCCGAGGAAGGAGAGCAGCGTTCACTTGGCAGTCCCGTGTTGACAAGTTCGTCCCTTGGACGGGAGATAACCTCGCGGAAGGACAGACTTCGGCTGGCTGCTCGCTGTCCAGCGTACGTTTGACACTTCTACCCTCCCGGCCGCCTGACAATTAGCAGATTATTAGCGTAACGTCAGCGTGACCTGTGAAAAATAAGCCTCACCTCGTGTCGAACCAGCGCCTAATTTCGGTACCGTGTCGGCCCAGAGTCGGGGAGTTGACAGAGAGCGCAACGGGGACGGTTTTATGATTATTACCGTAAGCTCTTGAAGTGACGTATCCACGGACAGAGATCGATTGAAGCCTCGTCTCTCGTCACGGGTCGTAATGCGTTTTTTCACACGTGACTCTGGAGAACGAAGTACGAACGTATCTCGGCGGGGGGGGGGGATTGTCGGTGAAGTTCAAACGCGCAACATTGTCGCGGGCTCATGAACGGTAGAGAGTGAAGCAAGTTGGTGGCAGTTGCTTATTTGTAAACAGCCTCTCGATATTCGGTTCGATGCTTCAGAGACCAAGTATCAGAAACATAACGTCAGTTAGCACAGGCGATTCACTTGTCCACAGATCCACCCTGGGAAAGATGTCGTTGATCGAGGGAGTGGGCGATGAGGTCACGGATTTCTTCATCGTCATGACCGTACTGCTGGTAGGCTGGCTCGCCTGGTGCTCGACAAGCATAGCGGACCAGCCGCTGATACGTACGGTACTTATACTGCGCGACCGGGTGCCAACGCGCATCACGTCGTTGCGGGCTCAACCTACGGCGAGCAGCCTCAACGTCCGGGACGCTGATCGGCCGCAGGGCTCGGAAACGTCGGAGGAGGAGGCACCGGAGACAATTTCGAATAGTGGCGATAGCGTACAGTCAGGCCTATCGAATGCGGCTGTTGTGGGTAAGGCTGATGGCAGAGAAGGATCCGTAAACGCTTAAGACTGTCTTAGTCGTGGACGTTAGGGCCTGAGCAGAATGGCTGTCTTATACTATCAAGACATAAGACAGTTATTGTGCGTTACCTCAAGACAAAGGCTTAAACCATAAAACATTGCCTTAAGAGTATAAGACAGCCATTCTGCTCAGGCCCTAAGACAAAACAGAGAAAAACGTGAGTCGTCGTGGAGGGATATTATATAGGACTTACGTTTTTCCGTGCCTTGCCTTACGCGGTGTCTACAATAAGATTTCAAGTAAGATTTAAGAAACTGACCAATTACAGTCGAGTAGTCTCCTCATATTCGACTATGATTGATTAATTTTTGAAAGGCTATTGTGTACGACTTACGTTTTTCTCTGCCTTGCCTTACGTCTACGACTAAGACAGTCTTGAGCGTTTACAGATCGTTCTCTGCCATCAGTCTAAAGGTTCCTTTCTCTGCGTGGGTTCTACTGGGTGTCCCAGAACTATGACCGCGGACAAGAATTTTGTCCTTTTTATACGCTTAAGAGACAATATTTTAAGCGTGCTCTCATGTAACTGCAGACATACATAACAGAATAAGGAAGAAAAATTATTGAATTGTGGATCCCAAGCAGCATGTAAAGTCTGTGGGATTTTAAGTGGACAAGTTCCCGATGATAAAATTGATCGTCAGAACATGGACAGCCTAGAGATTTTTCAGGAGTGATTAACTGAAGGAATTGATGTCGTAACCACTGAAATAAGATATCAAGTTATACTGATCATATTTTAAAATGTTTGAAATTCAGGGCATCACTTCGAAAATGTTATTAATTAGTTCCAGTTTTACTTAATGAAAATAATTTAAAATGAATCAATTGCATTTGTAGTTTTCTAAATAACTTCAAATTTCTTACGGACATAGTTCTGGAATACGGCTTAGTTAAAACCACGACGTACTTAAATCCCTTTCTCTGTCGTAATTAGATACGAGCGAATCGGCTCAAGAAATTTCGAGACCAACAGACTCTGCAACGGCGGAGGAAGTACTTATCGAAGCCATGGATTCATTCGGCAACACTGATCGATCGCTGTTACAAAGAACCGCTAAGGCGAATAATTCCAACGTGTTAGACCAAACTACTAGTAGTTCGTCGGGATGTGTGTCGGAAGAGTCGACGAACATAGACGATAGCAACAATAACATCACTATAAAACTGAAGTTCATAAATGACGATCAGAAAGTAGTCACGGGGAGTCTTAAGGAGATACTGGGTGATTTTAAAAGGTAATCCCGGTTTAGCATCCATTTCTGTACCACAACGAAGTCAAACACACTTTTGTCACACTCTCTTAACACAATTATCTGCCCTTTAAATAATATTTCTTATTTTACGAAAGAAAAATGTCACTTATAGTCACCAATGATGATTAAAAATTAAAACAGTAAGCTTGTTATTAACTCAACTGGCAAATTTTATTAAATTTGTTACAACGTTTCAACCTTATTGCAGGTCCTTTTCAAGTAACAAAACAAATAAGAAAACAAGGAAAAATTCATAGACTAGTACGTCATCGCTATTCATGAGATAAAGTCAAAGGATGTTTACATTGAACCTCAGTAATGTTCGGATGTGCGCTTATTTTATCTTTTGGCTCAATCTCACGGATGGCGATGACGTGCTAGTCTATGAATTTTTCCTTGTTTTCTTATTTGTTTTGTTATCTGAAAGGGACCTGAAGTAAGGTCGAAACGTTGTAACAAATTCAATAAAATTTGCCAGTTGGGTTGACAATAAGCTCACCGTTTTAACTTCTCATTTTGCATCCATTATGACCGATTTTATGCATTTCTCGTAGGAGGCACTTTCAAGTAGAGTTGGAAGCGCGTAAAGCAGTGCGATTAGTATTCAATGGCCGCGTGTTGCAGCCCGACACTCAGACCCTCGAGCAGTGCGGCTTGTTCAACGATTGCGTGGTTCACTGTTGGGTGCATCAACCGCGACCGGTCGCCGCGTCGTCCGCCACGCTGGATAACTCGTCGTCCATTTATTTCAATTCGCAGTCTTTCACGGATCTACCCCACGGCGCGGGGATAACGCACTCGATGCACAACGAGTGGGACCTGAGCCGGATGCTAGTGAGCATCCTAACGATCATCCTGGGTCTCGCGTGGTACTCGCGATACCATTACGCTCAACTCTTCACCGCGACGACAACGATCGCGCTCTACGCGCTCACCGCGATCTTCACCGTCTCGCTGTTTAGTAATTTTTTTCCTGATCAGGATAACATTCGAAACGTGGAATGATATGACGACGACGACGACGACGACTATTACGATTACTAAGACTACTAAGTTGTAATTTTAACGAAGGCACCTTAATACAAATCGGTATGATATACATTTTAACGTATGTGTCACGTATACCATAAGTTTAACGGAATCGATTGAACGGTAATCTTCGTCGTCGAGCATTTTCGAACGTAACACTCTCGATAACAATCTCGAGATCAAGCTTATCATTGATGATAACAAGTTCACTGCAATTTGTGATGTTCATCTCTCTTGGTGTTAATCCCGAGGGTGTAAGACACTGCGGAGCAAAGTAACGTGCAATGCATATTTCTACTGATATATATATATACATATATTCTCGGATTCTGGTTTATAATTAAAATATTAATTAAACTCGTTATACGCAGGAGGCGCTTTAAATTGTAATGCAATGTTTCTTGCAGAAAATCAAAAAGGAACTTGTTTTATGGTAACGACAGCAGGTGTGATCTAACATACTACATTGCATATATATTTAAAATATATAATGTATAATGCATGTGTTATAGATTATATAAAGTATACAGGGTACCCTCCGTTAAATTTAAAACAATTTAATAAGTAATAAAAGTCAAGGTAATTACGTCCAAATGCTACGTTGAGGGTGCAATAATACTTAAATAATTAGCAATTCAAGAGTGTCGTTCTCATCCCGCTTGAAGCATGTAACTGTAACAGGGGCAATGAACGTGACGTCTGAAATAACTCGTGAGTTTTAAACATATTGAGAAACTATTGCATCTCAACATTCGTTCAAGCGTAATTATTTTTGTTTCCTCTTCTTTTGCTCTTCATTAAATACTTTTGAACTTGACGAAAGATCCTGCATACCACCATTGTTCGCAAGAAATATTGCTTTGTGATTCGTATTACGAGGTTATTGGAAAATACTCTGTGCGATAAAATAAGTTTCTGTGAAAGTACAGTTTCCTTTGCAAGGTGTACATAATTTTGAAAGGATAACTTTTTCCGTTCAGTTAGGAAAAAATAATAGTTAATTTCTCCAATTTTCATTACGACTAAAGTTTAAATTATAAAGTGAGAGGATATTATAGAAATATTTTCTATATGTAATTATTTCGTATTTTCTTCAACTTTCTAGTGCATTGTATTGTTGGTGCTGCGTGACTCGTAAACGTTTTGATTCGCCGAATTTATTAAAATTATCTTATGTGCGTTAACTGCCACATCAGTCATATACGAATACTATTTGATCCCACGAAGAACTTCCAGGAAGCTAAACACGGTTTCTTTTCTTTTTTTTTAACCCTTTTTAGATCGTCATTCAACGACGCGGCTTCTTTGTCATTTGTATTGTATGATTAGACTTTCAGAAACGAGGAGGTGCATTAGTGACGCATATGAAATGGCAGTCGATGTATAAAGCACTATGAAGATGTGTTATGTCTAATAATGCGTGAATTGCAGTTACCATTAGTATAAAGCGAGTTGATTTGAATGGATTTTGTATGATAAGGAGAAAAGAATTGTCCACGCGCGATCTCTAAAATACTTACGTTATACTTATTTGTACATGAGAAACAATTGCATAGTATATTAATAAAATTAATCTTTTCTATAAAGAGAAATTAGGTTACTAAACGGGGATATTCACGTCGGATAGATGCTGCGAGGAGTATAAAAGTAGAGGTACAAGTTTCGTCAAAAGTGCTCGTGGCATAATAAAAGAACGGGCCATGTGTGACAGATTTATACCTCTCTGACTAGTGTAATATATCATTTGTTAAAGTTAAATTAATAGTTATAATATATATACGATTGTTTTAGTTAATGCTAATAAATGTCTATTTATTTGATACTTTTATTATAGTGCTCTCCTTGTTTTTTATATTTAAAATAATTCGATAAGTATACATATGTGAAACTTTGGACACTGATATGTTAAGGTAGATTTATATTTCATCAAATTATCTGTTATTCTTTTCTATCGATCACGAATCATTCTTTTTTTACAATCATTCAGCAAGATACAAATGGAATAAGGTGAAAAATAGGAAAACATTAACAAAAGTACAATTGTACAATGTTTTATTCTTTAATTTAAAAAATAGCCAATGTGTACAAACCTTCGTGAAAAATATACTTTAAATCACGTAAACGTCAAGTGACATTAAATAAATACTGTGAAATGTTAAATTAAATCATAAATATCGCTTTCCGACTTCTCTCACAGTAAATATTCTATGGAAGATAAAATATAACTCGCTGTACATCTTCCGCTTGATATTACAAATGCAATAACATATCAAATGTTTTCAGAAAGTTGAAGAGGAACATTACAAGATTCAATAATCTAGGTTTACGAGATTTAGTTCTATTCCCTTTTAACAACTTGATAAACTCGCAAATCGACGAAAGTCATTTTTAATTACATAGCACAGAGGTATGTCGACCTGATACTTTTAGCGTCTGTTTGTTAAACATACTCTTCTCCACTGGCTTGTCGTCCAACGTCCTGGTAAGTTTCTCAGAATTGAGATACAAGTCGTACGAGCAGCCGTAAATACCGAATACCAAATCGATCTCCTGTTTCAGGCGTTTGTACGTGATGGGCCCGAGCTGCGGGTCATACAACAGGATCTTGCTGTTCGAGGACGTGCCGAATCGCGGTTGCATATTCACCAGCGTCACGTTTACGTAGCCCGCGGAGGGTTGCGATTCGACCAACGCGAGCCTCATGTCCACGCCCTTGATCTTCTGCATCTCCTCGATGATGACTGCGGCGTTGGGCGGCAACTCCGTCATGTCTCTCTGCGTAGTCTTGGTCGCGTTCTCGATGAACTCCTTGTGGCTGACGACCACCCGGGCCAGGTTGCTGCTCGCGTCCTCGATCTCGTAATACGCGACGGCCTCGTCGGAGGGCACGAGCCGTGCCTTCTTGCGCAGCTTCTGCACTCGATTGATCACCTCCCGCGCTATCCCCTCGTTATGCATCGCTTCGTCGGCCGTGACGTCTAGAAGGATCAGAATGTTTCCCTCGCTGTGAGCCTCGTACCGCTGCGACAACTGCTCGGCGGCCGAGCCGGTGAAGCTGAACATCAGACGTAGGTCCTGCTCCTCGAGCTTGTGGCCCTGCACGACGATCTCCCTCGTGACGACGAACTTCTGCAGCTGCTCGTCGGACAGCTTTGTAATGGCATGGATAATCTGCTTAAACTCGCCCTTCAGACGAGCGCCGAGCGTCTTGTGGTCCGGCTCTGCCCTCAAGGTCACACCATACTTCTCCTTGTCGGTGGTGACTGTTAACTTCTTGACGTTGAGCTCCTCCAGAATATACGACTCGAGCGAGACGACGTCCCGCAGCACCTCGGCATCTCGATGGATCACCACGATTTCCGGCAGGGGATACTTGGTGGGTATGACCTTCCTGTCCCGTGCGGTGCGACCCAGTTGGATGACCGACTGCATGTGTGACACGGCCTTCTCAATGTCCTTGTCGATGAGATAGTCGTGCGCCTGCGGTATCAGCTTGTAGTGCACGCTATCTTGCCAGTCCTCGTCCCCAGCGCCGGGAGAAGACTCCCCGCCCGCGGGCAGAACCCACTTGGACAATCGCTGAAACATGAATTCCGTCAAGAAGGGCGTGAACGGCGCGTAAGTCTGCACCATCGTGTAAATCGCCAGGAACAGAGTGGTCAGCGCGTTCTTGCAGTCCTGCGGGTCGTCCTCGGCCTTGATGCGCTTCCTATTCATTCTCACGTACCAGTTGGTGAGATTGTCTATGTACTTCACCAGGTAGGGCACCACGGTGTACAGCCTGTAATGCGTCATTTCTTTCTTGAGGAAGACCAGCAACGACTGCGTGAAGGACGTGATCCACTTGTCCATTATGTTGCCGGAACACGAGTCCAGCCTCTCGTCGAACGCGAACGCGACCCCCGCCTCCTCGTATCGCTCGATGTTCTGAACGAGGAAGCGGAAGGCGTTGTACCACGGCAGGAAGACATCCTTGATGACGTCCCGCACGCCCTCCTCCTTGAACCTGAGGTTCTCGGCCCTCACGACCGGCGAATTGATGAGGTAGAGGCGCAGGGCGTCCGCCCCGTACTTGTTGACCACCTCCATGGGATCCGGATAATTTTTCTTGCGCTTGGACATCTTCTGGCCGTCGGCCGCGAGTATCAGACCGTTGGCCACGAGGTTCTTGTACGGCGCCCTGCCGAACAGCGCGGTGGATATCACCAGGAGCGTGTAGAACCAGCCGCGCGTCTGGTCGATGCCCTCGCCGATGAAGTCCGCCGGGAAGTACTGGTCGAAGCTGCCGCGGTTCCTGAACGGATAGTGCATCTGCGCGTACGGCATGGAGCCGGACTCGAACCAGCAGTCGAAGACCTCGGGCACGCGGCGCAACGGCGGCTTGCCCGGCCGTCGCGACGGTATCGTCAGGTGGTCGAGGTGCTCGCGGTGAATGTCGCTCAGCCGCGCGCCCGTTAGCCTCTCTAGCTCCTCGATGCTGCCTACGCACACGATCTCCTCCCGGTCCTCGGAGACCCACAGCGGTATGGGGTTGCCCCAGTAGCGATTCCTGCTGATTGCCCAATCGCGCGCGTCGCGCAGCCAGTTGCCGAATCGCTTCTCCTTGACGAAGTCCGGCACCCAGTAGGTCTCGCTGTTCGCCGTCAGCAGCCTGCTCTTGATCTCCTCCACCTTGACGAACCAGGAGGGCACGGCCTTGTAGATGAGCGGCGTGTCGGTCCGCCAGCAGAACGGATAGCTGTGCTTCACCGTGCCGCTGACGACCAGCCTCTTCTTCGCCTGCAGATACTTGACGATCTCCCGGTCCGCGTCCTTGACGTACTTGCCGAGGAAGTCGCGGACCGGCTCCGTGAAGCAGCCGCAACTGTCTACCGGGCACACGCTCTCCTGATCCTTGCTTATGATGCCGGCCGCCAGGCAGCACCGGAAGTCATCCTCCCCGAAGTACGGCGCTTGGTGGACGACGCCGGTTCCGGTCTCCGCCGTGACGTAAGTGTCGTTGAGTACTCTGAAAGCACCTCTCTCCCTGTAACGCAGGAAGTAGGGAAACGGCGGATCGTACGCCTTCCCCTTGAGATCCACGCCCCTTCTCTTGCCGACTATGACGTAGGAACCCTTGAGGGTGTGCAGCTGCGCCTCCAGCATGATGTAAACGTCCCCGCTGTTCTCGTTCCTCACCTGCACGTACTCGAAGGTGGGATTGACGCACAGCGCCAGATTGCTGGGCAACGTCCAGGGCGTGGTGGTCCAGGCCAGCAGGGACACCCCCGGCTCGTCCAGCAGCGGGAAGGCCACGATGACCGACGGGTCGACCACGTCCTTGTAATTCTGACCCGCCTCGAAGTTTGACAGCGGCGTGTTGCAGGCGGTGGAGTAGGGCATCACCTTGATGCCCTCGTAGACGAGGCCCTTGTTGTACAGCTGCTTGAACACCCACCAGATCGACTCCATGTACCACGGGTACATGGTCTTGTAGTCGTTTTCGAAGTCGATCCACCGGCCCATCCGGCCGATGATGGTCTGCCACTCCTGGGCGTACCTCATGACGATGCTACGGCACTCCTGATTGTACGCGGCGATGCCCATCTCGGCGACGTCGTCCGGCCCCTTGATGCCCAGCTTCTTGTCTATCTCGTTCTCCACCGGCAGACCGTGGCAGTCCCAGCCGAAGCGACGCTCCACGTGGTAGCCGCTCTGATACGCGTACCTCGTCACGATGTCCTTTATGGTGCCGGCGAGGATGTGGCCGTAGTGCGGCAGCCCGGTGGCGAACGGCGGCCCGTCGTAGAACGAGTACCTTGGCCGGTCCCTCGACAGCTGCATGCTTTTCTGAAACACGTCTCCCCGCTGCCATGACTCCAGCGTCGCCTGCTCCTCCTTGGCGAAGTTGATGGTCTCCGGAAGGTTCGCCCTCCCGGCGGAGAACCCTTCGGTGGACATGTCTCTGTGGCACGACGTTCCGTACCGGCTGCTAACCTGAAACGAGAAGCTGACGCAACTGAAGGTAACCTCGAGAAAAGACTGAACGGTACTTGGTGTGCGCACGCGCAAACGTGTCGCTGAGGGTTGGTCGCGCGCGGATTGGCTGTCGGGGTAGGAAGTTCTCGGGACATCGGAAAGTCGGTGCACCCGGCAGCCAATCAGCGCGCCCGAAATACCTGTCACACGCACACGTGCTATTTCCACGTGCCGTCCTCGATGGCGCCAACTCGGGGGTTATATCTGGTGTCGCGTCTGCGAGATGCAAAAAGGTACGATAAGAATGTCAGCGTAAACTTTATTGTTACTTAACAGATAGTATCAGGTTGAAGAATGCATTGCCGGAAGCAACTTTCATGCGTGAAGAATACGCGCATGTAACGCAGACAGAGGAAATATCCTAGACGGCAGAGAGAACCCACACAGAATTCTTCTTGAACCGCCGACTTTTGAAACGAATCCCTTTTCTATACTTCTATTTTTTTAATATTCTTGAAAGTTAAAAAAGAATTTGTTTTTATGCCGCGAGCTCTTTTTCCAGATACGAAAAAAAGTTCTTTTTACATTCTACAACCAAGAATTTCCGAAGAAAGGAATTCTTTTGAACAAATTACACCAATTCACTAAGAATTGTGAAAAGTGATTTCTTTTTGGGACGACATTAGAATACATAGATCTTTGAAAGATCGCCAGATTTATCAGGAGCGCATTTTTATATAAGAAGTAAACGAAACTGAGATACATTGCGAATTCAAATACTTGAACTCGGGAGTCGATTTGTCGATACTAAAATATTTTCGATGAAAATTTTTCGTGTTACAAATATCAAAATCATTTTCCTCCCTCAGGCTTTTCGTGCCTCACAATTGTGTTTTATTTAAATATTTGCACATTAGAATTGTTTTAATGCCATTAAAGGTCGTTACACGACTAGTATCTGTTTCTTGCCGTGGTATGTTAAAAAATGTTAAAATTAATATTGTTAATGTAAAATGTATAATACTTCGAGTTACAAAGAAAACTTTGCCGTTCTCAATTCTTCTTTAAGTACTGTAATATATCAATATAACTTGGCAATCTTAGTAATTAAGTGATAAATGCCAACCATAGGAAAAGTAATACTTTAAAAAGATTTAACATTTTATATACGTAGTATCAAAAAACATAGAGTAGCGAATAATTTCTATTATATCTAATTCCTAAATACGAATTATCAATGTCTCTATAGACCGCAGGAATGTATAGTTTGTTCGCTCAACTACAAAATTCATTCGAGATCTTACAGAAATTATGTAGAAGTTATATACACGTATGTATAACGTAGAAAGAGCAGATATTTACAATATTTTGTCACTCTGAAGATATATACAAAGTGTTCGATAATGGGTGCGACAAAATTTAAGGATTCTACGTGATAAAATAAGTATATTATTAAGTTATTAAAATATTCGCTATTCCACGCGAATTTTTAAACGTTTCTAATTAAGAAGCGAAGTCTCCACTGTAATTTCGTTGATCTTGACTTTCGTCTTATTTTATCATGTAGAATCACTTCTGAAATTTTCTTCCACCGAACATCCTGTATTACGATATATATTACTTCATGTAAATCTGACTAGAGAAGTACATAACGCGGGTGATCTGAATTCACGACGGATGCATAACGTGCTGCAGCCTTTGTCGTTGACCGCCAACGTAAATCACTTGTCTCGGCTCGTCCGGATGAATGAGCTCGTCCGTATGCTTCCACCGCCACTTCTTTTCGCTCTCCTTCACACGCCTGTGGTCGATGTAACTGATGACGCAACTCGCCGGTATCCATATGATGGCGGTGATGATTATCACAGCACCGACTATATTATCTTTGAGAAAGCGCATAACTTTATTGATGTTTATATCCTCGATGATGTCCCAGAATCGTTCCACCACGTCTTGGATCGTTTTCTCACACACGCCCTACAAGAACGCGCGTATGTAATACTGCATACTCGTAGAAATTGTTCTTATTCTTATTGAATTTATTATCTCACCTTGTTGCAGAAACCTTGAATGCACGGTGTTCCATCGGGTAAAATATCTTGCGGGTCTATCGGAAAGCACGTTTCGTTCAAACTCATTCTGCAGCATCTCTTACACGCCTCGGTGACTATAATACAAGTCGTGAAATAATAATATTAATAATTATACACATATATTGCATCTCTCGACACGCAATCAAAAATTAGATATACATGTAGAATCAACTGTAAAAACTCCCTAGTTTTTCGGTCTTTCCTCAAGCTTAAAAATATTTTCACAAAATAATATATGAAATCTTCAATTTTGATTAAATCGGGATTATAAAATCTCAAAAGTAACAGTTGGTTCCATTGACTGCACAATTAATAAGTTATCCGCAAATAAATAGCAATTTGTAGAAATAAGCTACAAAATAAGAATTCCACTCTTTCCAGTATGAAAAGAGGATACGGATTAATGCGCACATAATAAAATATCTCCATTAATACTTGTATGATATTACAGTGTAAGATTGAAATAAGATACGTACTAGTATCGCACATGCAGCTTTGTAGATTTTGAGTTTCGCAGTACGGTACGCATTTGCCTACGCGGCATTGACCACGTTCGAGACAGCCGGTGCCGTCCTTCATGGGCGGCGATCTCGGGCATTCGCTAGACGCTCCGGTGCAGCGCGATTCCTGTTCGCAAGTGGCGTATTGCGCGTCGCGACATTTCACGCCCGCAGTCATGTACGCGCAGCCCTGACAGCAAGGAGAGTTTTTGTCGCTGTTGGAAGAAGAGTTGAAAGTGCGCTCATTAAACACTGCATAAATATCCTAAGATTGTAATAGAAGACAGAAATGGATACGCAGGTGTGATTCCAAGCGTGGCTTACCTGCAAACTGCTCCTTGATTACTTCGAAGCTTGCAATTTTTATCGCAACAGGAGTCATTGTCTTCCGTTCCTAAGAGGCCTGCGTCGCACTCCTCATCGCCCTCGACCCTTAAATTACCACAGAATGATTCCTCCGGCTCCGAGAAGCAGCGTCCAGATTTGGCTTGCAGGACCTTCCTGATGGAACGCAGGCTGCATGGAGAAAATCTCTGTGGAGAAAGAAACTCTGTAAAGGGACCTATGTAAACTTGCATACAAATCTATGCAACATGCATGGAATAGAATATTCCATTGAAGAAAAGTTGAAGTATCCGATCAGATTTACGGTAAAAATTACAGCGTGCATAAAATATAACTCTACCTTATTGTTCACATCGTAGCCACTAACGCTGTAAGTATACATTAAGTAAGATCCACCTTGGCTTGCACTTGGACTGCACTCCTGCAATAATGTCAGCAAAATAAATTCCAGCCTCGGGAATTAGAAAAAGAAAGAAAGAAAAACTTGGGAGATAACTAATCAGAATATCCTTCAATGTCGCCAGCGGTAATCAACGTCAGTATTTTCTTGACCATACCTGGCGTTTTTAATAATACAGAAAATTTGTCGCAAAAAAATATTAACTCTGCCAGGGTTTGAACCTGGACCTCTCTACACCAATTCGACCACTGAGGTATTATTAAAAATGCCAGGTATGGTCAAGAAAACACTGACGTTGTGAGATAACTGTTGGTATATACAAAAGTACATTTCCAAAATTATGTATAAGATTTCATATTGTGGCAATTTCAATGTATATTTCGCGTTTTCACATACTTCAAAAAGTATTTTAACTCTTAATCACTTTCTTCTTGATGGCTCTTACTTGAATAGTCAAATGTTAGTTTTAATAATTCTGAGCTGAAATAACTCGCAATGTACGGCAATAATTGAATCGCAACTTGCCGAGATATCTGGATCATGCTCGGAGCCCCAATTATGGCCAAATTCGTGTGCTGTAACCAAATCCGCTTCCCTTGTAATCACTCTCTGTCCATAATGATTTCTGCTGGAGCTCAGCCCCGAGTTCAGATACAATGTATATCCATTTTTGAAATACTCTGCAAGAGAACGTAAGTTCTCTATTGAGTCACAAGAAATTCAATATCCATGTAAACGTCGTTATGTTAGAATGCGAAACAGAGTGCGGAATGATTTTTTAGTGTACCTGGCGTACAGATACCGCCCACGGAATTTCTACGAGGAGATCCTACGTAGGCCAGTCCGAGGATACCACCCTCGAACTTGAGATCGGTGAACAAGTGAGCCAAGCAGAAATCCTTGTGGCTGTATTCCCGACTGAACACCTGCAGCAACGTGATAACATCGTGAGAAGCGACGTTTCGTTTCAATTATATTCGACGAGGTCGATCACGTTAAAATTAATCAATGAGTAATTAAGGAATTTTCAGGGCGATACTCTTTGCAAAAATGTAATGACCTCGAGCAACGTGCGGACGTCCCACTTCTCGCGGACCATATTGTAATGCGTCTCGCCGCCCCTCACCCGCGTCGGCTCACTGTGAACAACGATCTTTTTGATAACGAAACCCATTCCTTTGAAACCGTCCTCCTCCTGATGTTCTTGCCACAAAGTGTCATTATAAATCTTGTGTACTCTATCGATCAAGCTTATCTGTAATTTTATATTATTATGATTATAGGCCAACGTATCTACAATTGCGTACCATCACGCTCGCATACCAGATAATTAATTGTGGTTTTTGTACTGCTGGCGCCCATTTCCTGATAAAATCGATAGTCTGCGACGAGTAGTAACGGACATCTCGTTTTCGTTGGTGTATATTCGTAAGTCTCCGTTTGCCTCTTCACCCTGCTGCTACTATTATCCATTTCTATATCGTCATCCTCAGAATTGTCGTTTAACGTATAATCTGAGGCAAAACAGTGTGACATTACGAAGCATAAAAAACAATATCTACTTAATAAAATTACATTGTATCTATATTCGCGGTAGAGCCGTACTTAAATCTTCTTTAACGTAGCCGCAGGTCTTTGGCGCCCCATGCGTATGACCCTCTCCGTTTTGGAAATGCTCCCAGCTGAGTTTAACGTCGGAAGACTTGTAAATAATCATCGACTGATTATCTAAGTGAGAAAGATGCCTCCAGGATGGCTGAAATGCAAGTTAACTTCTTTATTGCAACGGACAATCCGTGCCAGGCGTAACAGCGAATAGAGTGGTAGCCTAAACCTGATACGAGTTACAATTATTTAATACCAAGTTATGTTACAGAGTCACGTTTCTCTCCTTAACGTTATCAAAGTTATTATTGACATTATTAAAGCTTTAATTAATATTCTCTCACAAATTTCCAGCTACCATCGTATACATTCCGCTCGGTACTTACTTCGATATGAAAGGTCTCGTCCGAGATTGTTATGCTACCCGTCACAACACCGTCATCGATGTGCATCTGAGCGTGAGACTCGATTTCCCCGAACACTCGGCCGTGATAGAAATTATCATGATCTACGAATAATAACATTACAAAGCATAAGGACCTGTAATATTATCCGTCTTTGTCGAATTGAGCCTTACCTAAATGTACAGTTTTCTCCTTTCCGTCGGCGTTGACCTCGTACGCCTTGAAGTTGGAATGTATGACTTCTCTTCTGGGTGTTAGAATCAATCGAAAGTGGCTGCGGTGGTAAGAGACATTAGGGATCGTCATTAAAACAGGAAAAACGTCTTTTCTAATACAATTCAAGTAGCCAGATAACTCACCGCCCATGCGAATAGAATTCTAATTCGCTTATCTTGTTATACGGATGATAACTATGATGAATGCCTCGCTTTACAATCCTATGTTGGAAGTGGTTACTGTGAATCGTTTCATAATATCTCAGGCTTCTGTGGAGGCCACCTGTTGGCAACATTTTGATATCAGAGATTAGAAAGAACAGTTTTATTCATTAATACCCGAGGGGGAAACCGCTGAAAGCATTGTGGTGTACAGATTTGCGGCGTTACTGGGCATTACTAGGCATTAGGTCTCGCTGGAGTATTACAAAGATAAAATAAGATAAAACAAGATTAGTGGGCATTGGTGTACAAGATTTTGGTCAGCGGTTTCCCCCTCGTTAATACCTGGACCTGTATTCTTATCATTACCTAAGCTTCAGGCTGTACGTACGTTCTACCACAGACTTCTATAGAAGCTGTGTGAACTACAGCCTGAAACTCATCGATGTACAAATGAGAATGAAGATCACGAAAACATGAATCCTGGTAAAACCGCGGTCCAGGCATTAACGAACGAGACTGTACTTGCGCAAGCTGACTCGCGATAGCAATGGAAAACAAGGGAGCCGAATTTCTTAAAATTATCGCAGCGAGATATCGAGATAAATCTATCGCTTATTTTGAGTTGTGATGAAATATCGGGCATTGAGTATCTTTCGCCGAGATTAAATCCGAAGGACCTGCTGAAGTTCTTGACACAGCTGTGGGGAGAATCAAAGTCAAGATATCGATTCGCCCGTCGAGTTCTACTCCTGAAAGGATATTCATTTTCAATTGCGGTCGTGCATCTTCCTCTCATTGCCAGCTTTCATCGAAGGTATGAATTTCTCTCGCGCCGATCGCGAGTCAGCCCGCAGCGTGTGGCGAGTTAAAAAGAGAACTGAATTAAAACGATTAACGAGAATTCACGCAAAAAATCCGCGATGTGTATTCATTAATTTCCACAAGATCGACGCGGACGGTCGCGCAAACGTTACGAGAGGGGCTCGGCTTCTTCTCTCGATTGGCCCGCGGTCCCACAACGGAGGCACAAGGCCACGAAGCGAATGAAAGAGGTCACAACTGTAAACTGACAGCGAGACGTGTCCAACTTACAAACACTTTGCAGCGTAACGAAAGCGCAGTAGATAAACAGAGCGTTTCGCTTCTCCATTCTCGGGAGGGAAAAAAAGAGAGTCGGCGATGCAAGCACGAGGACTCGGCCTCTCCTCGTTTTCTCTCCCTGCGATCCCGCCGTTGACGTCGCGTCGCGATTCCGTCAATACCTCGGGCGCGATCCGTCGAGGGATTCACGGCATAATAACGCGGCGGGGAAGAGCGCAAGTTTGGATAATGACGGACTAGTCGAGCGTAGTTTCCCTGTTTACATCCGTCATGATGACAATCCGCGCGAGACAGGTTACGTACAGCGACACAAGCCTCGGGGCCGCCCAGCATTGGGTGCTACACGCTACACCACATGTTCACGCACACAACCCAAACCGTGTCCGTGTGCGCCTCGTCGCAACCAGGCTTGCGTTAGTTGCTTTCCTTTTACATGAGAACTCAGATAAATCTCACTTGTGCCGTCGTAACTCAGTTGAATGCATGTCCCTTTTGATTCCTGAGAAGTGAGATTCAACCAGATTTAACTGAGTTTTTGCACACGGTCAAGACCGCGGTTCAGCAGAAGAAGCTGGTGTGCGACGGTTGTAAAGTTTGATTGGAGAGTATGCCCTTAAATTCTGCCACAATTAAGAGCATACGCCAATTTCGATTCAGGACTTTTACAACAGTTGCAAAGCATCTTTTTCTGCCGAACGCGGCCAATGTTTTCGCTCGGTCCTCCTACTGAGTTAGGAGTACTCTTATATATGATTTTGTCTCGTTCTAGCGTACTGCACCAGTTTCACCAGTGCAGCAATAGAAAACAAGCCTATTGCTGGCCATTGCCGCGCTAAACGCGGAGCGTACACGGACGCGGCTTGCAATGCTTGCATTCGTGTGCGTGAGCATCGTAATGTAGCTGGTGTAGCACTCGGTGGTGCTGGCGCGGCCGAAAGTTCAGGTACCGTCAGCCCCTGCGACTCGGTGCGCGAAGTCAGGCATGCGCGACAGCGCGGCTGCGACGAAACATTCAATTGCCACGGTCGTTTCCCGCGTTTCTCTCGAGGTTGATCTCCCGCCGTTCCCGGCGATCTCAAATGTAAATAACAAGCTACGCGAGAGACACACGTCGGTTTTGGATATCCCCGGAGAGTGATCGGCGCGCAACGCGCTCGCGCGTCGAACGTCGCTACATCGTCCGCCGACGCGCACGGTCGCGGTCGTTCCTCGGACTCGCCGGTCCGTTCAGGTTAGTGCTCGTGCACGGCAACTTTTCGACGTGCGACGTCGAGTTCCTCCCGTAGGTTTGCGTGACCGACCGCCTCGATCTCGTGAATGGAGAGCAAGTAAATGCATGTCGCTCAAGTTTTACGTGAATTCTCTGTTAATGTCTGTCATTTCCAGATCGTCGGTCATCGTTGGCTTCAATCTTCCGTCATCGATCCAACTTCGGTCACGGTCAAACCGCCGCTTCGAAGTGTTTGGCCCGGTCTGCAATGAGTTCTTAGGCCCGGTTTCACCAACGTCGTTTAACTTTATACCTAGCTTAATTCGTTCTTTGTCTCTTTCCAACTGTTTAGAAAGAGACAAACACGAATTAAACTAAGATCAAAGTTAAGCGACGTTTGGTGAAACTGGACCTTAGGTCTGGTTTCACCAACGCTGTTTAACTTTAAGCCTAGCTTAATTCATTCTTTGGCTGATGGCAGACAACTATCCGTAAGCGCTTAAGACTGACGTAGTCGTAGACTTAAGGAAGGCAGAGAAAAACGTAAGCCGTAAGGAACACGTGTTCCTTACGGCTTACGTTTTTCTCTGCCTTACCTTAAGACTACGTCAGTCTTAAGCGCTTACGGATAGTTGTCTGCCATCAGCCTTTGTCTCTTTTCAACTGTTTAGAAAGCGACAAGCATGAATTAAACCAAGATCAAAGTTAAGTGACGTTAGGTGAAACTGGACCTTAGGTCTGGTTTCGTCAACGCTGTTTAACTTTAAGCCTAGCTTAATTCATTCTTCGTCTCTTTTCAACTGTTACTTTAGAAAGAGACAAGCATGAATTAAACCAAGATCAAAGTT
>NW_011967156.1:91715-101470 GCF_000949405.1 Vollenhovia emeryi | reverse complement strand
AAGCGACGTTTGGTGAAACCAGGCCTTGGGTCTGATTTCACCAACGCTGTTTAACTTTAAGCCTAGCTTAATTCGTTCTTTGTCCCTTTCCAACTGTTGCTTTAGAAAGAGACAAACATGAATTAAGCTAAGCTTAAAGTTAAACAACGTTGGTGAAACCGGGCCTTAGTCGTTAGTCAGAAGTCGGAACCATATGTCGATTCCTTTTCTTTCACCCAGAAAGGAAGAGGACCGATATACATATAGTTATGACTTCTGACTAACGACTAGCAACTTATTGTAGACCAGACCTTTCTCTCTCAATCTTTACTGAAAGAGAGAAGAATACTTGGAAGCCACAGCTTGACCGCAGCCTTAGATTTGTCTTCGAAATCTCGACTCACTTGAAAATACCTTTCAGATTGCAACGTCAAAGAGTCGCTCGACGATGGACAGTCAGGGGAAGTTGCTGTGCACGCCGCGACGAGCGCAGAAGTGTCTGTTCGCGCTGCCCAACGACAAGCCCGAGACAAGAAGCGGCTCCGAACGTCCTCGGATCAGAGACGACACGTCCTCGGGGGAGGAATCGGACCTGGGACCGATGTCGCCCCTGGCCCTCACCGATCGAAGCCCGAGTATCTCGACGAGCGACTTCAGTTCCCCAGGCAGAGAATTCGTCTCGCCGCTCGCAACACCCGAGAAGTCCGCCAGCGCGTCCATGTCGTGGGACCGCTTGAGGCTCGTCGCGGGCGACCGCATGTCGCCCTTCAGATCGCTCAGGAAGGTCACCAAAGCCGCCAGGTACTCGCCGAAGGGCAACCTGTTCGGCGGCAGCCGGTCACCGAGATCACTGCCGTCCACACCCAGCAGACGGGCGGATCCGTCGACGCCGCAACGTTCGAAGACGATGCCGGAGCAGAGGAACGAGATAGTACCGGAGACACCTCAGCGGAGCTTCGCCACGGAGATACAGAACCAGAGTATCACGGAGACGCCGCGGAAGAGCCTCGGGGCCGCCGAGAGTCGGCAGACGACGCCGCTGAGCTCCATAAGCAAGACAGTCCCGTTGCCGAAGCTGCACAGGCGAAAGTCCCTCGGCGCGATTGAGGCGAGCGAGGATCTCTCGCCCGAGCAAAAGGAGAACAGGCTGAAGAGATACGCGCGCGACCAGCCGGCGGTGAAACCGGCCAAGTTGTTCAAAGCGGACGAGGGCTCTGTGCCGAGAGCGCGAGCGTCATTGTTTCAGGAGAGAAGGAGCGAGCGCGGCCTGAGCGATTTCTCGCTGAACACGAAGACGTTTTACAGCGGTGGCGCGAAATCCGAGCGGCCTTTCCTCAATTTCAAGAGTGGCAACGTCAAGAGGAGACAAAGCCTGCCCTCGCAGAGCAACAGCAGGCGCTCGTTGACGGGGAAGAAGCGGAGATTTGGCAAGATCAACGCCGGCGTGTACCACGGTATCAAGAAGCCGAAGCCCAGGGCGAGTACGGAGGCGTCGAAGAAGGAAGACTCGCAGGATCCCACGGCCTCGGGCAAGAGTCCACCCGCCGAAGAGACTCAGCCGATGGAGGCGAGCGCGGCGGTGGAGGAGAGGCCACCCTCGCCGGTGGTCGACGAGAACAAGCGGTTCTTCAAGACCAACAGGACAATCAGATCGAATTGCGCCGCCACGGTGACGGTGAGCAATAAGATCAAGTTGAAGGTCGAGGACGGTAAGATTGCGCTGAAGGAGAATCCGAAGCGCGCGAGTGCGCACAAGCCGAGGCCGAGGGTCGAGGACGCCCCTCCGGACGCCACCGATCTGACTGTCGACGAGCCGGAGATCGAGGCCACGTTGCAGCAGGACAGGGTCGCGGACCTCCTCAAGATCCTCGAGGACGACTGGGCGAACGACGGCTACGATTCGATGACACCGTTGACTCAGATCGCGGACGCGTTCACCCCGTTGAAGCCGGCGGCGACGTTGCCGAATGACGCGATCATGTCCCCGGCCAGCGAGCTCAGCAACATGACCTCGACGATGAACATCGGAGACGTGGCTCCCTTGACGAACTTTGAGAGTCTTTCGCTCGACAACACGAACAACAACGACGCCGAGAACAATAACGGCACCGAGAAGGACACCGGCGAAAAGGATGCTGAGAAGGCATACTTTCCGTTGTTCAACAAGGGACATTCTGTACCTGATGATATTTTCAAGTACGTTCCTGAGTGAATCACGATCACATCTTGTTTATCTGTAAAATTTTGCACTTTTATAAAATTACGTTTGCTCTTGTTAACTTCATATTATTCTTAATATCAATTTTGTACTCGTCTTTTTATTAACAATCTGATCTTGTTCATATTCGCACTATTTACTGTATGACTACTTGGAAAAATTATTTTAAGTCGTGTAAAAACTGTCGAAAATCCTACTCTAAATCTGTTTTAACGAGACACATGCTTTGAATTTTGCTTCAGAGAGACTGATGCCACGAAAGCAGGAAAAAGAAATACGCATAAATGGCAACTATCCGCAAAGGGTGGTGGTGCGGACGACCAGTATCAGCTGGACGCTGGTCAGAAGCGCTTCGGCGCCACTCAGTGTCCGGAATGCAAAGTTGTGTACCAACTGGGCAATCCCGAGGATGAAAACGCTCACTTGAACTATCACAACAGCACACGGACTCTAAAATTCCAGGTACGTCGCGCGTGTATCCACAAGATGAGTATCCACGCCACGGTGGCTACGATATTAGAAACATTTCTGCCACACACGATGATTTCAGGGGTGGAAGGACGAGCGCGTTATATTGGAGGATCCTTTCACCTCTAGCAAAATAATCTTGGTCGAGCCGCACGACCCCAAGCAACATTGGAAGAAAGTGTTGGATATCTTGGCTGTCGTAGATACAGATTTGGGACTGTCGGACGTGAATTTCTCCACTTACCAGAGCAAACGGGTGAGTATACGCTGTCCCATGCGCTGTTCTCTTATCGTATATTATAGAATTAAGTAAGAATTTGATAAAGGAAAGGACGCATCTTGCAGGTCTTCTTGTACGTACGCCAGAAAAACGTTCTCGGAGTGCTGGTGGCGGAACATATTGACACAGCGTTCCGTATGATTCCCGAACTGATCGAGCATAACTGCTGCACCGCCGAGGGTACGTCTACGAAATGCGGCATAAACGTCGTCTGGACCGCGATGAGTCATCGCAAGCAGGGCATAGCTACCAAACTCGTCGATACTTTGAGGTAAAAATCGCGTCAGTATTTAGTCTTTAAAGAAATTGCGCAGACTATTTTTCTTCCCGTTTTTTTTTGCGTTTCAGAACCAAATTCTTCTACGGTTACGTGATGTCGTTGGACGACATAGCGTTCTCAATACCGACCACAGGTGGCAAGATCTTCGCCGAGAAATACACAAAAACGAAAAATTTCAAGGTTTACAACTAAATTCGCCATATTTCTGTTCCAGTGTTCGTTCTTTAAAAATAGCTGTGTTTTTTAATATTTTCAAACTAGCAAAATATCCACCTATATACCTTATTTTATCGTATTTTAACTTGATAGTTATGTATTTTTATGAAACCTTTATTACTAACACGTTGATAGAAATGAAGTAGAAAAGTTAATAGGTTTCTTTAAATTAATTTTATATCTTTTTCCTTCTTATTTAAATTATTATTACGTTTTACTGTATAGCTTTAAACCTAACGAGATACTTTTGTAATTTAATTAACAAAAGATATAAATCTGAGGTATAAAGATATAAAGTCAGATAGAAATAAATTCTTAATATACAGAGTTACTTTGGGAAATTATTAATACTCTTGCAATTAACATATTTAGTGATACCATTTTTAATTTATCAAATTTACCAGATTCTTGCTACACATTTTCATACTTCCTGTTCATATGAATAATATATTTAACGCAAGTTATTAAAATGAAAAATGTGTTATATACCTAAAACAATCTGTGTTTAATAAAAAGTATGAACTAATTTAATTTTAAAAAATATATTTTATTGATCAAATTAAATTCAAATATTGTAAATATATGCCATTTGAACCATTTAAACCATAAACTACATATTTAATGTAATACGTAATTACATATTTTATATACATATGTACAAAATATGTAATATGCAAAGTGGGAGACAAAATCAAATATGCTAATTGGTTTAATAAACTTTGTGGCACAAAATTATATTTTGCTACTTTTGCTATCTAAAATAATGTTGATAAGTATTACTACAATGTATCCTATTAATCTGTTAACTGTCAAGGATGCAAGCGTACTCTAACATTTATACCTCATAAGATACTTAAACTAAAAAGTAATAAATCTTAAGTCATATAATTAACTTAATTAACCAAAAAAAAAAGAAATATTCTGCGTTGTCCCGAGAGTTATATTGTCGAGACTGTATGGGCTAAAAATAGTATCACAATGTGTTGTACTGAATATTGAACACAAAGTAATCCAATTACTGACATTAATTAGCCATTTTAATTGCGATAGCGTCTACCACCGCCACCTCTGAATCCTCTTACGCACGATTGTTCAGCATCTTTTTTCTTCTTCCAGACTTCATATCTCTCAGCCATTTTGTATACTTCCTCAGGTACTTCCTGAAATGAAAAGTATGAATCAGTTGAACTCGCTCGTAGAGATTTTGAAAGAATTGAAGTACTGCGTGTCTATTAACTTGATTAGCCTCCTCGAGAATGTTAATAAGTCCCTTGGCGTGATGCCAGTCCTGTCTCGACATAAAAGTGATACTCTCGCCCGTTCGACCCGCGCGGCCAGTACGGCCGACTCTGTGAACGTATTCCTCTATATCCCGTGGGAAGTCAAAATTCAGTACGTGTCTAAAATAAAGGCAGAGATGTATCGATATCGTATTTCGGACAATGTAACGTGCCTCGTATGCGAGACTCACGTAATGTCCTCAATGTCGATTCCTCGACTAGCCACATCGGTCGCGAGAAGGATCTGAACGGCTCCAGTCTTTAGATCTTCTAACGCCTGCTCCCTATCTACTTGATCCCTGTCGCCGTGAATACTCTGGCAATCGATGTTCGATAAAGCTAGATCGCTAGAGATATCGTCCACCTTGCACTTTTTACCGAAAAACACGATCACTTTATCGTAAGGGCCCATTTCCCGGAAGAACTGGTGCATCTAAAATGATTACACCATATTAATAAAAAAAATTAACACGATAGTGACATCTTCAAGATAATCTGTAGTCAGTTCTGCGCATGACACATGCATTTATAAATAGAATTAGATTTGAAAAGGATATTGCCTAAAAATTTTTACTTCTAACGTGTAAGAAAAGCATTTAGCGCTTTCAAGATGCTACTAACCATATCATTTTTTTCCTCTTCGTCAGCAACCATACAAATCCTCTGTGTTACAGAATGAACGGCTGCTAAGTCAAGTGATCCGACAAATACTTGAATCGGGTTTTTCATGTACGATTGAGCTAAGCGCCTTACACCCTCAGGCCACGTAGCGCTGACAAAAGAACAAATATTATATTAATATTTATTACATTAGTTGTATAACACTGATACAACGCATTTCAGGTTCAGATAGCACTACATTTTAGAACGTTACAGAAACAAGTGATCTACTAGAAATCAAGAAAATGTAGATTCTGACAGGATGAAAAATTGTAAGAGCAACTTTTTCGTGAAAGAGTCCGACTTTAATGGCGAGTCTTTAAAAAATATGATTTGTACCTTGTCATAACAGTCTGTCTATCTGGTCGAACACCCAGGAGAGTCTTACGAATTTGTGGTTCGAAGCCCATATCCAGCATACGATCTGCTTCGTCAAGTATAAGGTACGTCACAGCCGACACATTCAATACCCCTGCTTGAACCAGGTCGTTTAATCTTCCGGGAGTCGCAATTACTATCTGCACACCCTTCCCCACAAGATCTACTTGCGCCTTGCGACTTCCGCCACCGTACACGCACACCCTTAAATAAATAATTAATTTTCAATCAAAATATAAAGTATAAAGTAAAAAGTTACATTTCGATATAAGAACGTGAATGTAGGGCATCTTTTTTTTTGTAAACGAACTTACGCTTTGATGCCGTGGTAAGAGTACTTTCCTACTTCCTTTTCAATCTGCAGTGCCAGTTCTCTCGTCGGTGCCATGACAAGGACGTTTGGTCCAGGACGCTCGTTGCGTGGAGTCACTTGGCCATCGATGTGAATCAGAGCGGGCAGTAAAAAGGCAAGAGTTTTTCCTGAAATTCACTTATTTTATATACAGGTGTATGTAACAGATCGCAAAAGAAAAACCAATATAAACCTGTTCCAGTTTGCGCTATCCCAATGAGATCCTGGCCGCTCAGCAGAATAGGCCACGCCTGGCATTGTATAGGGCTCGGCTTTTCAAACTTTTGTTTCCGTATTTCTCCAAGGATGTCTGGATACGTCTGCAACATGAATGAAATGATATTGCATCTGTATTGAAGCAACCCAACTGGCAAATTTTGTTAAATTTATTATAATGTTTCGACGTTACTTCAGGTCCTTTACAAGTAACAGTACAAATAAAAAAAAACAGAAAAATTCATAGACTAGCAAGTCATTGTCATCCGTGAGATACAGTCAAAAGATAAAAATAAGCATACCATCCGAACATTACTGAGGTTCGATTTGAACATCTTTTGACTCTGTCTCACGGATGACGATGACTTACCAGTCTATGAAATTTTCTGGTTTTTTTAAATATTTGTATTGTTACTTGTAAAGGACCTGAAGTAAGGTCGAAACGTTGTAACAAATTTAATAAAATTTGCCAGTTGGGTTGACAAGAAGCTCACTGTTTTAATTTTTAACCACCGCTGGCGATCGATCACTGCAAGCGATATTCTTCTGTCGTCAAGTAAATGAAGTCACAAGCTTAATCGCCACATTACCTGAAAGGCTTGCTCGAAGGTCTCGACAGGATTTGGTATCTTCGTGTCTTCGCCCCCTTCGTTCTTGAAGACATGCTGTACTTCTATATTATTGTTAGACTCCCTGATACGAGCTACTTTAGACTCCGACATATTAGCAATGACCGAATCCTCTTTGTAAAAATTCTTTATAATCGGAGGCAAGTTCGCCCACTTTTCCTTCTGACGTTCCTCCTGTCGGGAAAGTTATCGTGTGTAATATCGCGTATCATTAAGTAGTCGCATCTTTTGCTACGCGCGAAACATACGTATTCTTCATTAGCCTTAGTCCAATCAAAATTAGCCCAGTCGACCTCTCGAGGCCCTTCGGGCTCGGACTGCATTGTTCGCGCAGATTCCATATTTCCCCGCATACTATTTCTTTCGGTTAACAGCTCCTCTATCATGCTCTTGGCTCGTTGTTGCGCTTCGTCCGAACCAGATAGCGTCACGGCACTCTGTCCATTTCCGTCCTGCTGTTTATCAATCTAGATAAAGGCGACAGAAATCAGTTATTAAATACAGGATTGTATGCGACGGATCACATCCTGCAACGCATTACTCTCTAAAAGTCAATCAGTGGATTATCACTTGTAACTGTGAATCGGTGAATATTCACTGTTTTCTGTGATAATCCACTGATTGACTGTTAGAGAGTACTTTGTTGCATTATGTAAAGAATTATTCAACGCCAGTAACTGATTGACCGATGTAGAGAATTGCTCGACGACGCTTGGCTGGCAAATTCTAATTAAAGAAATTGGTTGCGAAAAATATTACCTCAGCCTGGGTTAGGATTGAACCTGGACCTCCCTACCCAAGGAAAAATGAAAAGCCTTTGTTAGATTTTGGTCAATATGACATCAAATTGGCGTCATCTTGACTCTTCATTTTCCTTGGGTGCACTCTAGGCGCGCGTCTCACCAATTCGACCACTGCGGTAATATTTGTCGCAGCAAACAGTAGTAGCCAGGCGTCGTCGATTCTTTTACATTGGTTTGTTGCATTATGTTTAGGATAACAATTAATTTACATTGATCATGGCACCGCTCTCCTCTTGCAGGGCTTTAATCTTGCTGCCACCTCTCCCGATAAGTCTCCCAATGTTGTTGGGGTCGATGTGCATAACAAGTGCGTTCGTAGCATCATTGCTGTCCGCACGGTCATTACCGCCGTCTCTCCTTCTGTACGAGTCATTGCGATGACCCTGGGTATTCGAGTCACTTCTCCCCCCCCAGTTATCCCCGTATGATCTGTTGGAGCGTCTGTAAACCTGACTGTCCCTTTCCCTTCTGCCTTCTCTCCTGTGATCGTAACCTCGGTCGTATCTCCTCTCCGACGTCCTATCACTTTCCCAGCTGTCACTCATTGTCGGAGGTAACGGAGATCCTCGTGTTCAAGATTAGTGCGCTCTGAAACGTTTGACGTGCGACGATTGAAGCAAAAGATTTTACATCGGCGCCTCAGAGGTGAACAATGCCAAGTCACATCTTAAACGCGAGACTTTTATGTTCTTTCAACAGAATAGAAAATTGTTCATCTTTGAGGCACTGACCTAGACAAGCGTGACAATTTTACATCTTCGCCGACTTGGAATCGAGGCTTTTTCCTCAAGTGATATTTTGAGAAATAATCAGAGCACTAATTTAATTCGATAATTTTAAAACAATTACTCTAAGTTGTAATAATAAAGACAAATTGTTCCGAAGTGCTATCAGGACTCTTCTAGCACAGTCAACTGAATGCAACATCGCGGTACGTGTCCAACTAAAATTAAGCTTTCCTATGCGCCATCGCTTCTCCTTTAGAGATCATTCAATTCACTAAACACACATACATCTGACTTGCACACAGCCTGCGCTTCCAGCCGAGATGGATACAGTAGCTGGTCCTGATACACGGATTAATTCACAGATCAAAACGAAAGTCCGACTATGATTTGTTCATCAAATGCACGACGCTTGAGATTAGTGTATCCCAATTTACAGCGCCGGGAAAGAGCAACCCAGAGAACATGCATGTCTACGACATCTTTAGGACGTCTATTAGACGCGGCGAGAAAACGTGAGGCCTCGGACACGCTTCGGAAACCTCGCAAACTGTACCCGGGCCTTAAACCGCGTACGTACCAGTGCTTCGCAAGACTCACCGATGCTTCGCGGTTAGACTCGTGGGTGTCGCATTACGCTACGCATTACGCTGAGCCAGCAGAGTGCACGGAGTACACCCTCGTCCCGTGCCCTGCGAGAAGGAACGTGAGAAAAAAAAACCGATTCGTAAAGAGAAACAAACAACGCGGGACGACGGAACGATTCCTTTCGCGCGCGAACACCTCACTCGGCTTGTCGACCGCGGATTATCTACGGAAAATATGCGGGGAAGAACTCGTTACCGTTTGTCGCCGTCACCGATCGCGACAGATCTCAACTCTACGATCTACGAGGGAGCACAGGTATCCATTAGGTCCCCGCCGAAATCATCCATGTTACCCTACGCCGAAATGACAACAAGATCACGTGATCGGCTCTCGCCGGCTTTTCCCGGCAGCGCCGGGGATGACCCGAACGACGGCCAATTAGCCAAGGAGATCGTTGGCGGGGGGGGGGGGACGAACTATTATTTGTTCTTCTGATTACCCGCGACACGTTTCGTAAAAGTCGAACTTTTCGCATAAATTTCGGAAAGTCTACTTTTATAAAACGTCGCGCGTGAGTGCGTAGCGTTTAAAAACTTTTATGGAATGGCCGCAAGTTGATTGGTTAAAGCCTTGTGTCCACGATCCAAGAACTGTGTCCAAGTTCTAGTTCCGAGAAATGCGTA
>NW_011967156.1:71326-90918 GCF_000949405.1 Vollenhovia emeryi | reverse complement strand
AATTTCTTAAGTCCCAGTCTACAATAGAGATTTAAGCCCTAAGCCTTAAGAAATTGACTAATGACAGTCGCGCATTCTACTCATACTTGACCGTGATTGGCCAATTTCTTAAAGCTTAGGGCTTAAATCATTTATTGTAGACTGGGACTAAGGCTTAGGGCTTAAATCTCTATTGTAGACTGGGACTTAGGGTTTAAATCTCTATTGTAGACTGGGACTTAAGGAAAACACCCATACAGCACCGAAGCTTTCAGAAACATTTCAGAAACATTGCAACATTGCAACAATGTTTTCTGAAATGTTTCTGAAAGCTTTGGTGCTGTATGGGCAGTAGAATTAGTCCCAGTCTACAATAGAGATTTAAACCTTAAGCCTTAAGAAATTGACTAATCACAATCGCGTATTCTACTCGTACTTGACCGTGATTGGTCAATTTCTTAAAGCATAGGGCTTAAATCCTCTATTGTAGACTGGGACTTAAGCTACAGTTAAAATTGTGTGACGTTGGTGCAACCCGGCCTTTAAGCCCTAAGCCTTAAGAAACTAACCAATCACGGTCAAGTATGAGTAGAATACGCGACTGTGATTAGTCAATTTCTTACAGAAAAGCTGCAAGTCGATTGGCCTTCGCGTGGCTCTTAGCCAATGAATAGAGCCCTTGAATAGCCAATGGCAATTAAAAGTTAACAGTCCGTTGGAATTAACAGACGTTGGAAACAGTGGCCCTCATTGGGACAGAAAGAAAGAGAGAAATGGCACCTACGATCGAGCGACGCGCGACTCGACAATTACCGCGATTGAATCGCCGTTCCAGCTCGAGTTAACTCGATCGACGCTCTCGCAGGCCGCGGAACGCTACGCCTCTCGTCCGATTGATCGTTTCGACGCGTCCTGCCAAGTTTTGCGATAAAACGAATTACATTAGTATTCTCGTTGGCGCGCGCCGTTGCGGTTTAACGTTGGACGCCGCTTCTCGCCTCGGACGCTTATAAATTCCTCCCTCGCGTCCAAATATGAATTTCTTTCTTAATATACCTTTTGCTTACAGTCTTGGATAAGTAACTCTTTTCCGTTTTGTCGCGACGGATTGTCTCAAAAATTATTTATATTTCGACCAAGGCCCAGTTTCATCAACGTTATTTAACTTTAAGCTTAGCTCAATACGTTCTTTGTCTCCTTCCAACTGTTATTTTAGAAAGAGACAAAAATGAATTAAACTAATTGGGAGATTAAAGTTAAGCGACGTTTGGTGAAATGGGGCCGAAACGGCTATAGTTTTCGATCTCTCGATTCGTACAAGCAGCAACTGACGATATTTTATAATGTAATATAATAAAATACTGTTTCTTATTATAGATATTTGTATATAAAAATTAACATATGTGCAGTCAAATGTTTTTCTGAAGAGAAATTCTACATCTCTTTTTTGTTTTTTCAGATTTAAAAAATAGTCGCGGAAGCCGGCCATTGCTGCCGATCAATGACGAGAGTATTCATATAATTTCTCGGTGAGTTTCTATATATTTTTTATTCACTTACATATATAAATAAGAAAGGAATGTATATCTTTAGTCAAAATAGCGATTTTAAAAGACTCTATTGAAGTTCGCCAAGAAGAATAATGTTCACCGACGATTCACAGAGACATATTGTACATGTTAAACTCGAAAGAAGAGATGAACAGCCTCCTCTTGGTTCGAGGATCATCCTAGGCTCCCATCTCCGAATCGTTCGCCACTACGTGAGACGGCCCGCGATGCAGAAGCGTCGATCAGACGCGGCGGGACGACGTGCAAGGCACGAGGGTGGCCGATACATGACGCTGCGCAGAATCCTATCGGCTATGGTGTAGACTCTATGAGTTAGTCGAGCCGTATTTAATTGTGCACCAGTGTGAAAAGGGACCTTGGAAAGAATGCCGTCGATAGCACGCACGGTCTCGCCCTCGATAATCGTTCTCCTAATATTCGAATGTTACTCGGGTGAGTGAGAGACGCGACCCGCGGGATTCACGCTCCCGTTCGAACGGCAAGTGCTGCGTAAACTCGGTCCGTGGATTCGCAAACGTTTCTCGATCGGGGACGAATACGGCTGAGCGATATTCTCGAGAGAGAGGGAGAGAGAGAGAGAGAGAGAGAGACGCAACGTGTAATTTCTGTTCCCTAAAAAAATTTTCCTTTAGCTCTTATCCGACGCCCTCGTTGTAACTTAATATTTTCCCTCCGCGGCCCCGGAAGTCTCGTCTTATTTCCCCCTAATTTTTCCCCTTATTTCCCCCTAATTTTCAGGCACACGTTCCCCGTCGATCCATAATTGTCGCTGTGTAATTAAAGAAATTGTAGGTCTAAGAATAAGTCGGGGTAAAAATTGCGTGACGAGCTTGGAAAGATCTCCGGGATCTTGGCGAATGAATAATCGGTTTTTAATCGGTATAATCGTCGAGGATTTATTGATTCGTCGTTAACTAACGAGTCGCGGCGCAAAGCCGTATGTTCGTGCGATTGTATTGTCGAAATATATGTTTCGCAGGGGCCCGCGGCACCTCGATAAGGTCCTTGGACGTGCCGCTCGCCGTGCGCAACGGCACCGGACCGGTGGATTTGATCTGCGCCTACGAGATTGACGAGGACGAGAACGGACTTGTAATCAAATGGTTTCACGAAGCGTATCAGATCTATCAGTGGATCCCACCAAGTAATTTACACTTTCGCCGCCCACGGTGATCTCATTATAACTTACAACGTCGGCTCGCTGCGTATATCTGCGCGTTATTAAATTTGCCTTATCGGCAGGCTGCGTTGCCATCCAGGAGCTGTCGCGAGGATATCGCGAGACGTATTGAAACGACGCGGCGCGAATCGACCGTGGGAAGAGAAAATGTCGCAGCTCCAAGTTGCACAGTGCGAGACTCTAATGAGCAAGAAAATAAAAATCAGCGATTATGTAAAGGTCCGATTCGCGACGAGACGCCGTAGCGATTCGCTCGCGTCAGAAGGCGCGTGGAAAGATACTTGGATTTTTAACTTGACGGTCTGTAACTTTTTGCGATTATGGTTTTTTTTTCTTTTTAAGAGACGACTTTTTTCACGCGCGCGAGCTGCGTGTGACGCTCGAGGAGGAATTATTGCAAATTACGTATTATACAATATTATACAATAACATCAGAAAACTTTTACTGATTATTCCCACGAGGAGTTTAATGATACTGAATGAGAAAAAGGAGTTGCAAAATAACCAAGTAATAACTTTTAACATTTTCCAAGTATAATAAGTTTTAGAGATCTTGATTCATTTTTATATCTTGATTAATCTCCGAGTTGATTAATCTTGATCGATTACATCTCATTGGAAAAACTTGTAAAATTTTACCCTAAAATTGCACTGTAATCTTCATCAATTATATCTTATTGAAAAAAGAGTGACATTTTGTCTTCAAATTTCGCTAATATATTCGCACAAGCGAATATATTATAATTTTATTCTACTTAACGAAACTCTTCTTTATTACTTAAAATTACCCCATATTTTGTCAAACTAAATTCGACCTGTCGTGACGAGTGCTTTTTTTTTATGTTACCATACCAATTTATGTTATCAGTACCGCCGCAAGATATCGGAATCATCGAAGGACTCGCGGAATATCCAGTTGAAAATCTGAAGGATCCGTATTCGCGTTCGGTGATACGATTGAAGACCGTCACGATAGACATGACGGGGGAGTTCACGTGCGCGATCAGCACGTTCCAGGACGAGGCGAGCAACTCGACGAGGATGATCGTTTATGGCAAGTTTACGGGAGGATTTGTTATACCCTAGAGAAAAAGTATACACAGAATAATAGGATATACATATTCAATATACGGATATAGAAACTCTGCTATACGCATACAGAAATTGTGTATAACTTCTGTATACTTTTTCTCTAGGGTAGCCACGAAATTTAATTCAGAATTAACTAATCGAATTAACTGCTCTTTATCTTCAAGTGCCGGAAAGCGACATGACGGTGCGCATCTACCCCTTCAACGAGACCCACGTGAATTTAACGTGCGTGGTCATGGGCGCGCGACCACGGCCGTCGTTGAAGCTCTACGTCGAGGGCATCGAGAGCGACGATCGCGGGGGCGATCGGGGATCCACGGCGGACTGGTACAAGGGTGACCCACGAACGTCGCTGGACGTCGTCGTCGAGGACACGCTAGATCCCGCCGTGGTCGAGTGCGAGATGTCGATTCCCGAAACGGAGTACAAGCGCCGGGAGCGGATCGTCTACTACCCCAGTTCGAATCGTTCCAATGCGACAGACACTGCACTTTAACGCGAGCGTGCGTTACCGTTGATTTATTAAGTCTGCGTTGCGTCGGGTTAAACTTACGAAACGGGAAGAAATAAAATAGAAATCTATCTTGTTATCGAGATCGCGGCGGCAAAGTACTCTTTTCTAACGTCGTCGATCAATTATGAATATTGTATTAATATTGTAGGCTTAACAAAACTTTTATGATGGTTTTATCGGGGATAGACGCGCCTAAACTCTTAGAGTTTCGAGCAAGCCGTTTTTTCCTTTTAATAATTTATCGAGTAAACAGGATGTTTATTAAACAGATATTCCTTCTGTATGTTTCAGCGCAATTACTACCCTATCGCACAAATGTTTCACAAGGGAGGCATTACGCGATGTTGCTTGTCGATGTCCTTTATATTATCATTCTTAGATTAATATTCACATAGTACTAAAGTAGACTGGTTTAATAAATTGTGCTCCGGAGAAATAAACCGGTATTTAATGTACTTTAATTTTGAAGCTCGAGCATCGACCCTTTTAGTTCTGAAAAAAAAGAACAAATAAAAGCACTTTAACTTAAATTGATCATCTATTTAGTCCGCTTTCTCATTTTCCCAAAAGCTTTAATGATCTGTTTAACGTTCTGCGTACGTCGCTATATCGAACCGACAAAGCGTTTGCGTGCGTTGGGGGTGGGAGAGATAATCTTGGATAGTGGGGATGATATCTAGAAGTAGCGGCACCCCTCAAGATTATCATTCGCTTCCCGGCGCTCACCTGTAGAGGGTAAGTAACCACCCCCTGCGGAATTCTCTCAATAATCTGTACCGATTTGTGATAGCATCTCACTTATCGCTAGATTCCAATACAATGTCAGTATACGTGTAATTGTCAAAATTATATATTTTCGATTTTCTTATTTGTAACGTTACTTCCAATTAACTTTGTAATGTATTGTACGTCGATCGAAAATCCGTTAAAAAGTTTTATAATTCCTAAGATTATGTAGCAGTCGATTTTACTTTTATTTAATGTATGAACCTCTTGTCACGTGGAAATGAAGTAATCGTGTTTTGATAATATCGTTAATAAATTTTCTGTATTATTAAAATTGCCAGATATACAGTTAATACAAATCACCGATGTTGTTAATTACTGTTGGCGACTTTTAAGAATATTCTCATTAGTTCGAATCAAAGTTAAAGAAATAATGGAATATAAATTAATACTCGTACACTCGTGTATTAGAGCGTTGTTCAAGACATGTTACATTTCGCTGAAATTTCACTGACGATTAATGGCGATATTTTCAAAATTCTTTTGCATGTCAAATTGTCGCTAACATATTTTCATTGTTTAACTACAGTGTCCACGTCCGCAACTGAAGTCATCAGGCTTATCGTCGTGCGAAGCTTGCGTCGTCGTGTTAATTGCGGATACTTCATAAAAATGAATCACTCTTGGATAATACTTTTTGTCGCAGGTAATGTAATCTCTTTTTATTACGTATGCATTCTAAATTATATTACTCTAAATGCCTTTTTACTTCCTTTTTCCATGTTACCAATTACTTGGTTAACAAACATTTTTACTTGACTGTTCAAAAGCTTTGAAAACTTGTTGCAGAAATTTTACCTCTCTTTATATTGGTTTTGCTTATAAGAGATTCTAATTCTTGTTCGAATAATTGCAACGTATTTGTATGATACTGAAGATGAGTTTAACAGGATTAATATAACATCCATCCTAATAGTAAATATCCCAGATAACATGCATGTCTTTAACACGTCTTTTAGACATCTTTTAGACATACACGTCTAAAAAATATCTTAAAGAGGTTTTAAAGAAGTCTTGAAGATGTCTTTTAGACAAGTATGTTATCTGGGATGTTTCATTTATTTGTTGCATATGTACTTAAATATTATTTGAAATTTCGAAACACTCGTATATCAGAGAAATTCCAATTTCGAAACACTCGTATATCAGAGAAATTCCAATTTCTTCGCTTGCTTTCTTATTTTACAAAATTTTTAGAGAGATGGAATCTCACATAATATCGCGCGTAATACTTGTTGCAATCAAGTGCGCTAATTACAAATAGCTGACATTTCAAAGGGAAGCTAAGTGAAATTAATAATTACGGTGCGTATAGCTTCTTTTGTGTCTACGGGATAATCGGATCAGCGATCCTCCAGCACGAAGTAGTATTGCTGGATTTCACGTTGATCTCTTAGAAACAGCGAGCTATTGCAGTTTATGGTAAAAATAGTTTTCTAGTCGTTCACTGCCTCCGCAATTTACGCTACTT
This sequence comes from Vollenhovia emeryi, assembly GCF_000949405.1. Lineage (NCBI taxonomy): Eukaryota > Metazoa > Arthropoda > Insecta > Hymenoptera > Formicidae > Vollenhovia > Vollenhovia emeryi. Next base: position 84,325 of record NW_011967156.1, on the reverse strand, counting down.
TGGACATAATGAAGTTTAAGCTTTTTATTAAGATTTTGTTAGGCTGATCTGCGTAACGGTGGACTAACGAGAATTGTGTCTTACCGCGGTTACTTGAAAACACATTAGAACAAATATTACAAAGGGACAAATTAAGTAATATTAAAATAAAAGTACGATATATATTAGTTTGTACATGTTTGGAGAAACAAATTGACAAGCACCGAAAAAAATTGAGGCGAAATATTAATATTTCGGAATTACGTTAAAAAAGTAAGACACAATAATTCCGAACTTTAATTTATGTAAATTAAACTGGTCTCCATTGCACATATTAAAACGAATTATAAATAAAATATGTTAGACTTTTGAAACTTTTCCTCGCGTTTCATATCTGCGCTTCGTAATTAAATGATATTCATGAAAATATTTTGTTTATTTAAGTTTTTATTTGTGCAAAAGTATAGATATGATTCACGCACTTTTCTAAATATAAGGTTTACTGGAAACAAATAATATTAGTAGATAATAAGATTTATTAAAAATTTTTTAACGTTATTATCAATGCTTCTAACATGGAGTTGTTAAATTAAGGAATTGACCACTGAAATGATCGGTCCACGGTAATGATGGTCCAGAATAAAAAATTCCAAAAGTTAAAGAAAATTCCGTAAAGATATGCATTGGTCTGCATAATACGATCGTAAGTTGTAATTACTTGATTGACATTCATTACCAGGCATCGACAGCTTTGCCGTCGCATCCATAAATGCATCGCGTTATATATACTCTTGCACTTATATTAAAATTTTTCCGCACTTTACAACTTTCCCTCTCATCCAGCCGGCGCGTCGCGACGTGCGATAAAAATTGCATTCTATATATTGATCGTCTCCATTACATCTTTTCGCGTCTTTTTAGTGAGAAAATGCAGCAGTATATCTGCCATTTGACTTTGACGTGTGCAACATCAAGTTAATTACCTTCTACGGCAGATAACATACAATGACTCGCCGAAAGAAAGAAACATTAAAATAAAAATCATTATACTTAACATATTGACGATATGCTACGAAAATCAACTTTTAAGTATAAGATTTTTATTTAAAACAGAGACAGCAATGGTGTGTGTGATTATTAATCTGGTACGATTTTTATAGTTTAACAATCTGACCTGTCTTATCACAGTATGCGCGTTATGGAGCTTCGGCGAGACCGTTCCCTGCGATCAGTGCGGACGGGAGTGCGCCGACATATGCGGCACCCGGCAGTTCCGCGCCTGCTGCTTCAACAACATGCGGAAGAGACATTCCGACTTCTTCGGCCTGAGATTCTGGAGACCGCGGAGATACGCGGTCCACCTTTACCCGGCCTACGACGCTTAATCATCGCACCGTACACACCCCACACAATTATGGAAAATCCCACGATACAAGCCAGTTTACTGCTCAATGTTATTTAATCCAAGCACACCGTTCGACCGAAGTTACATGCCGCCTTTGATTTCTCCCGCTACCTCCCTCCCATCTCTTCCCTTCGATAACACGCTTGTCGATGCCCGTAATTCAAATTAAAGGTGTTACTCAGCAGCAGCCACTCGGGTATGATTCTTTGCGCGTTACAAGAGTCTCTGTGTCGCCCAATTTTATACCCAAGAACATACATTCTCGATCAGTTAGCTCCGGTAAGGGAATCGAGTGACGGATATGCACACGACGTAATGTATACTCATGTGTTGAGACAAAAGGATCTTTATTGAAAAAATATGTAAATTTTATTCCTTTGAACTTTTAGTTTCTATTTGTCAAGCTGTGTATCACTTTAGATGTATACAATTACATTACAATGTGACATATGCGTCATGCATAATTTAACAGGGTGTTTTTTTTAATTGCACATAATTAAATTGCCCTATTCATAATTGTGTACAGATTGGCAATTGTATTTTATGCAAACGCGCTAAAACTGAATCTGTTACCTTGCACGTAACTAAATTAATATCCCCATTATAATCACAACAGATCTTTCTCCTTGGGATGTCGGTTTTTATTCTTTCTTCTTTTTCTTTTTGGTCCTTTTAGGTTTCTCCTTTCGTTAACATCCGTGTGTTTACGTTTTGTCGCTTTGGATCTATTTCCCGATGGAAGGGTTCTCTCAAAAGCTCCTCGATCTATCACTTCTACAGGATAAAAAAATTAAGTGGTATATAAGAACATGTAGAAAAAAAATCCCTCTTGCCTGTTCATCTGTATGTTAGCTATAGAGTATGCTGCTTTAAGTTTTATCAAGTTTAGATCTAAGTATTTAATTGTCTTTAATTATTTGTGTAACGACAGAGGAAAAAAATAAAGATTTGAGATATCAAATCAAACTGCGCCAACGTAATCACACTTTGGTTACAATCAATAACGCTACGGAATAAAATAGGAGAGCTTAAATCAAACCCCTAGAGAGAATAACAAATTATAATTCTTTACAATAAATGTTAGTTCGTTACTAATTGCATGTAAATTACAGCAATATATTCTATATGTAAAATTTCTCAATTACTATTCTTTATTCTACACGTAATTTTACAAGCGATCACGACAATGGGGATTTTCTTTACGAGTTCCATTTGATCTGTAAATAGGATACTTCTTTCTCGTAAAAGATGCAACTTACCTCTGCCGATTAAAACGGTAAGATACTTAAATGTAAACTTGATAAAATTCAATTCACTTGCCCAAATCCTATTTTAGTATTTCATAACGTCGGTCTAATCGGTACGTACCTCCAATATCGTTATTCGATACACATTTATTTTCTAACGCATCATTCGTCGAGGCAACCTCGACTTCCGTCAGTCTTGCATTGTCAGTCTCTTCATCAGCTATGACACGAGGTGTTTTAGTATCATCGTGTACGATACCCTTGATCAAAGGATCTTGAAATATTCTCTGCCAGGTTTGTAACTTGTGGCTGCTAATGAATCGTAAAACACTTTAGAATTCGTTTTATAATGTCAATTAAAAGAACTAAATAACTGCAAGTTTACCTTGTCACTTCCGCATCCAGCCAGTCTAAACAGAGCCACGACTTCAAGTCGCGAGGTAAGCCTTGATCCGCTGGGAGCCAGGGTTTCGCGCCGACGTACTGAAACCGTTCCGCGCACTGATACAGCTCGTTGTACCACTTGCAACATTTCCCGATGACATTCCTCGCGTGGAACCTGCATGGAAATGCGCGCGACTGTACGTACGAAAGAGAATAACGAACTCGCAACGAATCATTACCAGGGACAATACCAAATTCTGCTTGTGGTGGCGTAGGCGACCAGGGCGACGCTCCACGCGTGACCCAGCTCGATTCTGGCTTTCAAGAAGTGCGAGGCGCGCCACGCGACTTGCTCGATTCGGGACATGAGCTTGGCGAAGCCCTGCGTTCTCACCAGCACGTACTCCAGGCCCTGCCGACTCGGTAACACGTACGCGCCGTCTTGCATACGGAGGTCACACCGCAGCATCGTGTACTCCCTCTTCAGGGGCATGTTGTAGTAGTTGAGCAACGCCTTGTTCAGCTTCGTCATGCACTTCAAGCCCTTGTCACCTCGGAACTTGCTCTTCATCCGATAAACCAGGCGGGTCAGCGCCGCGGCGTTCAAATGCAGATCGCCCATCGATTCCAGGTCGTGGATCGCCGTGGCCAGCGCGGCTTTGAGTCGAGGTACGTCCACGCCTGCAAGAGAACGAACTAGAGAGCACAGATTTTATGCCAAGCGACAAGTCTTCGACTAACAAATCTCCATTTCTCCACCCGACGACGCATCATCTTCGGGCAGCAGGAATTACAAAATTAATAGAAAAAAATCCCCGCGTTTCCTCAACACGTTCGCAAGGAGTTCAACTTGTGAGGTTATGTAGCGACAGAAAGACAACGAGGACGACAAGACAGACGTTCTTTTATTCCTCGTATCGTAAACAGTGAAATTTCGCGTTTCATTGTCCTCGTCGCGAAATAAGTAACGCTCTCAGCAGAAACAAAGCTGCAGCCACGCTTGGGGGCGGGGAACGCGCGAGGACCACGTGCCGCGAGGGCCACGTGGACGTGCGCGCTGGGAAAACAAAACAATAAAAGGAGGACAACTGTACCACTCTTGGTCGCGTCTAGCGGCCCGATCTGCCACGTCACGCACGGCGGCCGCTCCAGAACGGGCTGATTCCAAATCGCGTTCATTCTCACGAGATTCCGCGATACAATTCCGTTGCGTGTGTACGCGACGGAACCACGTGGTTAGGTCGAGACGCGACGACGCTTTCTCCCTCGTTTGCGCATGTGCGACGTTCTCGAGTAATTAGCAGAGGTTCTCGCGAAGATGAGCGGGAGGGGGAGGGATAATAATGTTCTCTGTGGAATCCGGAGGAAGGGGAGAGCGGGAACACATTATGCAATTGCAGAATCCTGCGATGTGACGTCATTTTCGCGTAAAAAAAAAGTAGCCGTCAGAAATTAACGAGACCCTTTGTCGCACGATCCTACGTAAACGGGACAAATGTAATTCACAACATACTTAACGTGTATATTTAAAAAAGGTATTTTATTCTACATAGATTCTTCATATGTGCGCCCCACGGCGATTTTCGCTACAAATGTAACAACGTATTACGTGCGTGTCCTGCTCCCTTTGAATCTTTTTTTTTTTACTGTGTAGAATGCGTGAATGCTCCTCGTACCCTCGCCTCGTCTATCCAACCGTGTAATCCGTCTTACGTTTGTATTTAGCGCTAAATGGGATCCAATAATTCGAAACTGCGGATATAAGATACAATTATAATTTATAAATTTACATTTACAAGACTTATGCCATAATATAATTTTAATATTAAAAGAACCTTACATACATAAAAAAAAAGGGAAGTGAAAGAAGAAAATGCTAGCTTGCATTTCAGCCGGTCACAACGTACAACGTGACTGATGCTGCTCGATCACTTAACAAGGTTTTAAAACGTATTAGATACTTTTTATCTTTGTGTTAAAAAGTCGATTGTACAATGTCAAGATCTCGTAAACATGGAGAAAATCAGGTATAGGCTGGCAAGAAGCTTATCGCGTCGTTTTTTTTATCCTTCTTGGCAGTCTCTCGAGTTTTAAATGAAAATGACTGCTTCGTTAATTCGAATTATTAGTGATATCGTGTAGACAGTATAACGATGTAATTGCGATGTAAGTGCCCTGCAATTATAATTACAAGATGTGTCCCTACACATAATTCGGAGCTATCCTATTTTTTTTTACTTAAAAACTAGAAAATACAAACTAACTTTCATATTGTAAATAAGAAGGGAGAGAGAAAAAAAACCGGTAATCAATAATAATGAAACCTACAATAAATTACGTAAGTGAATAAATATGTATCAAAATATACGAATATGAAACAAGTATCCATTCGTATCGTAATAAAATGAATTTCTTCCCCGTCAGACAGAAAAAAATACAACTTTGGCTCTTCGTGTACGCCAGATGAAAGAAATGCTGTCAGGTGTATGCATAACATATCGATCAAGATGAAGTTAAGTCAAGCATCGTGTTGGTGTCGTCTAACGCTGGCAATGGTAACTCATTCTTCTCCTCCTCGATTCTGGCATCCGACATCTTTAGGAACTTGATTACCTTCTCGGTAGCGGCGATTCCGCAACTACTCACTTCGTTCTGTCAAGCAAAACGCGCGCGAATATAAAAGTCACGGTGTACCCTACATAGGAATGCAATCGTAAGATATTCTACACGACGGGCACTTACCGATGCCGTCAGATTCATGAAGTTGAAGAACTTTTGAAGTACAGATACCATAGTGGCGAAGTTCTTGTCCGGTAGTCTACTTCGTACCAGCGACTCGTACTCCTGGACAACAGAGAGGAAAAAATTTACTTTAGGATAAAAGAGCCGCGCCTATCCCTTGAGGGCGAGTTACACAAACGTCGGTTAACTGCTAACCGAAGAATTATCTAAGATAGAAAAAGATAGGGAGTTGACTGAACTCTGGCTAACAGTTAACCGACGTCTGTGAAACTGGCCCTAAATGTATTAAGACGAGATGTGTAACAAAAGGATCAATCGTACAATCGGGTTTACCTTGTTATCCATTATTAAGTATCCAAGTAACAGTACTACATATGATCCGATCAGCGTATGTTCCATATGTCGTCCAGCTTTCTGTAACACTGTGAAATAATCATAAATCACTAATGCATCTTGATTCTGGTAAATGAGTCACCAAAGCATCTGGTTTCAATAGAACACGCAGATTTGCCTCTTCTTCAATAAGATTCTTGAAAGACCTTTGTCGATTGCTTCTAATGTTAAATGTATATAAGAATGGAATTTTTTAACAAAAATTGCTAGTACTTGATAAACGATATAGAGCGATAAGTACTGTAATTTTGTTGACAAAGCATATCGTTAAGAGACGACTTCTTTAAAATGCGCGACTGTGTTATGGATTATTAGTATGTAACAAACTTTGTGCAATGTTGAACATGTCTAAAGATACGGAAGCAAACGTGATACGAACATTTTGTGACGGTCTCCTCGATAAATTCTTCCTGAGATTTAGTGGTAGTCGACACAGTTTCTGTTTGCTCGGAATCTTTCTTTCCGTCCAGGATCGCGTCCGTTTTTTGTTCCTCGGCACGCGCAAGTTCCTCTTGTTTGTAAAACAAATGGATCAACGACGCCACGCCGCTTTCATCCGCTGAAATTATGCAGATAGAAACAACGATCTTTACGACTCACGTGCGCCGAAAAGGAAGCGATACCTACCATCGAAAATATTCTCTGACAACGGAGGTGCCCTCGAGTCAATAAGAAGTTGCTTGTTATCGTCGCACTGCTCTACCAAATTTATCAAGAGGATTAATGCCAACATCATCATGTCAAACCGCTTTTCTTCCGGGAGTGATTCAGGCACGCGTAATAAAAGAAACAAGCTACGATCCAAAACGCCAATTTGTGCGCCAACTGATTTGCTACCAAAGGCTACATAAAAAAAATATATATACACATTATTTTAGGGCGAACAGCTCTGCTATAAGAGATCGCACAAGTTAACGAGTAGAATAACTCGTAGAGACTACTTAATATCAATATCTTACATTGTCCATTAAACCGATGGGTAAGATTGATGAGAACTTTAATAATTGCAAAAAGACATTCTCTAACAACAGCACCGGTGGAACTCTTATCGCTTGGATCCGTTGTCGGATAAATGGGAATCTCTTGTCCACACAGATGATACAAACTAGCTAACGTGCTTACTAATACTCCTTCCTCGTACTTTAATAAATACACCTGGTTCTCCTCGTTCATATGAGTTACCTGAAAGCAACGACATTTAGCCACTCCTCGTTAGTCGGTTAGTCGTTCTTCTTTGTGACACAGCGCGCGTGCAAGAGCAGGGAAAGACAACAAAAAGAAGAAGAAGGGGCACTTACATTTTCTAAGACGCGCAAACATCTGTCAACTTTACGTAATTTGTCTAATAAAGGATCTGTCCAGCCAGATCTTAAAACATTCTGGCCGTTAATATGACGATGACACTCTCGGATTGTCTTTACAATGTGCTCCAAGCCACCCAACTCTCGTAATTCTTCCTTGAACCATTCTCCAGCGCGCTTTGACGTAAGACTCAAGAGCGTCTCCATGGCGAGCTGACCGACCTGTTGAAAGCGGCGTATCGTCGAGTTATTCGGGAATGGGAACGGCAGGGTGACGCAAATCTAAATTGCGCGTGCACACGAGAATAAATGTCGTGAGAAATTGCTTACGGTGATATTGTCTAGATTTAGATGCTTGGCGTGTCCTTGAGCTTGTATATCGGCGCACAACTGACGCACTTTTTCCTTATTTTTCAATAATTCGGCATGACTGAGACCACAGTCGTCGAGAGCATCCTTGTGACTGGCGTCGGATTCTAATAGACTTAACATTAACTCCAAACAATCGCGATCAAGATCCATAGCCAGGCGATCTTGACTTAACACAAACATTACTGTGGCTGTGCACAGACCGAGGCTCTGCAAATAGCGATAATTCATGTCAACGTGTGATCGATTATAAATACGCGTTGGAAAATTACATTAATAAGCGAGGCATTTGCGCGACACGTAACGTGCGCGGATAACGTGGAAACGGATAGAACTTTGCGCGAACGTGTCTATACCTGATCTTTAGTTGCATCATGAAGAGCTTTAAAAAACTTGGCAACAGTTCCATGAGCACGCACGTGCATACGAAATGCAGGAGCCATACATTTACTTGCTAATCGTATGGCTGAAAGGCAACGAGTAGCATTCGGATTATTTTCTCTCAGTGTGTCCAAGATATACTCCACGTCGTCGTTAAACTCCTGGAATTCTCCGCTCTCTTGTATCTGATGAGCTTTCTTTACATTCTTTACTACAGTATAGAACTGCAAGGGAAAAAGCTAAATAAATATGCGTCGATACAAGGTGATTACAAAACATGCCATTTTTATGCTTGATGTCTTATGTAACTGGAAATGGAAGTAATCGGGTCCGTTAAGTTGTAACAAAAAGAGTTTACAGAAATGAAATAAATAAGACCCTTGTATCACGAATTCTCCAAGGCTCGGTTTTATCAACGCGCGCGTCGCCTAACTTCCAATTCATTCTTTGGCTCTTTCCAAGGGAACAGTTGGAAAGGAACGAGTGATAAATTAAGCCGAGATAAAAATCGCTGAATTGACCACGGTGTACCCACCCCTTTAACTTTCTTGCCGCAGCGAACGCTGGTGACCGCGTCGGCCTCGTCCTCGAAGTCCGCATCGACCGCGGGGTAAGTGACGACCCTCGTGAGCTGCGAGGACTCGAACTCCTCCTCGTACGCCGTTGGGCCGACGCTGCTGGAGCCGGACGCGGTGGTCGGCGTGCTGTTGCCGGTGTTGGGCGTATCCGCGGCGGTAGACTCCTTGTCGCTGTCGCACCACTTGTGCTTGTACAACGCCCGCCTCTTGTTCCCGTTGGTCGCGCCCGTCGAGCGGCTCTTGAAGATACTGCCCTTTTTGGCGGCGGGCTTGGCCGACGAGACGACGCTCGTCAACGGCGGGTCCGAGGTCTGCGACTCCGAGATTATTGTGCTCGCCACGTGCAGCGGCATCTCGCTCTCGGCGTTCCCGCCGGCGCCTTCGCTGTCGTCACTGCCCGAGAACCAATCCTGATCCACCAGGGTCTTCGCCGTGATCTCAACGGTTGCGGCGGCGGCGGCGTCGGTCGTGCCGCGGCTCGACGGTAGCTCCGGCTCCGACTCGGGATCGAGCTCCGCCTCCGGCTCGGACGCCTCGGGCTGCTGCGCGATCGCGATCAGTTCGTCGGCCGCGGCCTCGTCGCTCGGGACGTCTATGGAGCAATGTTCAACTTGATTCGCAACGCTCTCCGGCGTGGTCTCCTCAGCGTTCTCCGTATTGTCATTGTCAATGTCATCGATTCCAGCGACTAGCGCCGGCGCGGCTACCTGCGACGGCGACGGCGGTGACGGTGCTGGCGGCGGTGAGGATGACGGTGGCGGCGGTGGCGGCGGTGCTGGCAACGGTGGCCTCGTGTCGGAATCACTCGACAGTATATCGATCAGCTCTTGAGTCGTTGTTGGCAGTGGCTGATCGCGTCCGATCAACGGCTCGATCGTCGGTTTGGAGGAATACGTTGAGCTGCAGTCAGTCTTAACGATGTCGTAGTGAGAGATGAGGGTGTTGTTGGAGTCCGTTACAGATTTCCTCAGCGTCAGCGAGAGACCGGAGCCGTGCGAGTTGGGGGTGACCGGCGTCGTCGGCGTCGCCACGATGGAGCTCGCCGCCGCCGCCGTCGCCACCGCCGTTGGGTCCAGGTGCAGATTCTTGGCGCGGCTACGCGTGGTCCTGCGCATATCCGAATTCTCCAGTGGGATCGACACGGTGGAGATGACTGGCTGGTGCGCGCGCAGGGACCTGTGATCGGACTTGAGCGACGTCTCCGCGTTGAAGGTCTTGCGCTCGACGTCTACCTTGGAGGGACTAGCGAGGGGAGTGGAAATCCGGTAGGTATCGGGCTCGGGCGACTCCTGGGCGTCCTGATGCACGTCCCCGCAAACCAGTCGCGCCGTGCCCTTGCATATTCTCAGCACGATCGGCGGTTTGCTCTCCTCCCGACCGGGAGGGTCGGCGGCGCTATCTAAACTCTCTATTACTTTTTTACTTGGTGCTTTCACTATGACCGACTGCTGCTGCTGCTGTTGCAGCTGCTGTTGCGGCTGCTGCTGCTGCTGCTGTTGCGGCTGCTGCGGGGGTTGCTTCGGGGCGCGGGCCCTCCCGTATTGGGAATCAGGTACTTGTCTGTAAATTGCCACATCCTGGCGAGATTCGTCCACCACAGGCGGGACATTCCGGCTCTTGAAGAACTTCTTCGGCTTGACCACCGCCGGCGACGCTTCCGACTTGTTGTTGTCCGGGTCGGTGTCGAAGGAGAACGGATCCTTTCCGGGATTCACGCGGTTCTGATTCCCATAATCGAGCTTCATCCTCTTCGCGCCGAAGCTATGTATATCATCTCTCCGACCTGAAAACGGAACAATTCTACAATGTTGTGCTCGACGTATTCGTCACAGCATCATCACGTGTCTTCCCGCCGTCGGCGAAGAACCGAGGACGGTTTGTCAAACAATTTTAACAGTATTTTAAACGCATCGTTAGAGCGTCCTCGCGATTATCACTTCTGCGTGACGAAATATTTTGATTAATAATGAAAAAGCGTTTTCATATAAATGTCTCTTCGTTTACGTGTAAAGATACGACAAAATAAAATATTTTTAATTAAAATAGGCCCAATAGATTCACGAGCAATGATTTTAAAAGATTTTTAACATTTAATGTGTTATCATATTAGTCTTAACATACAAAATAGTTACTAATTTAACGGTATGTGTAATGAACGTTTCGACATTACTTTGTCTTCTTCAGCGTTTGTTTGTATAAATTGAAAGTCAGAACAATCCCATTTTTCGTGGAGAGATCAATGTCATTTCGTCACTGTTGTTTAAAATTCGGCTTTTGTCAATCCTATTCCATATTGGCAGATACAGAAGGGATCAGCCAAAGTATAAATGTCAGTATTGTAAAATTTCGGTCTATGTGTCTTATAAAGAATCATGGATTCGTTGTTCCACTTTCAATGTCTTGTCTGCGACTAAAAATCAAATATGTTTGTGCACAACCACCACAAGTAAAACACAAGAATCTCGTACTTGTGGCATTTGTATACATATATCGTACTCGTGGAATCATTGAATGTTCAGGCTTCAAGATCAGATCGTGCCATATGCGGTACAATTCCCGTTTAACATTGAAATTATATCACTGGCGCGGGATCAATCGATTGTGCCAGCTTCTAAAAATAAACCCCCGCCAATTTCTATCATTTTTTACGTTACAGAAATAGATTGTGCACAGTAATTTCTACGATACTGTCTCCGTGAGACTCGCGGGAAAAATGCAACTCTAGTTCTGTCAAATCCGTCACGGTCGCGCTATCGTCAAGGTCAACGCCGCTGCTGTTCCAAGATACAAGAACCTGACGATTACAATCTCCCTCCGCGTCTCTCTCACTCTCTCTCTCTCAGTTGCAGCCACGGTAGCTTCGTTTCCAAAGTACGAGTATCAACGTGACAAAAGTGTGACAGTCGACGCGCAGTCCGGCCAGAATCCGATTTGTTTACAAAGCTGCGATCGCGCAACGGACTTGGGCCTGAAACGCGAGCGCAGCGGCGACGATGCGTACCGTTGATGTTCGTGCTCCTGATGGACGTGAAGGACGTTATGCCCCATTTGCCGACGGTGCCCGCGGACTTGGCGGCGGACGGGCGGTTGCTGTTCTCGCGGAAGAGCTTGTCGAACTGGATGCTGCCGGGCGTTACACTGCTGACCTTGCGGCTGTAGGACTTGGTGTAACTGCGGGACGTCATTGTGCGGGCGTCTCGTGGGTCCTCTTCGGCATCGCCCGGGTGATACTGGCGCGCGGACGAGTGACGCAATCCCCTATGCCCTCGTGGCCGTCGTCGTCGTCGTCGGCGACGAGCGGCGGCGGCGACTCGCGCGCCTCGGCGCGCGCGCGCTCACGGCGAGGGTGGCCACCGCGGCGGCGGCCACCACCGGGGACATGGACGGGGGCCGCGGGCGAGATACTGGCACGGCCGCCTCCCCCTTTTCCCCTCGTGCTCGCTGCGAGCGGCGGTGGATCCTCTCGCGGGACGCCGCGGGATATTCAGCTGCAGCGGGCGGCGGTGTCCCGCGCGGGTGCGATAACGTGCACCGAAACAAACGCCATATTCCGAGCCACTCCGACGCGCACTGGGACGAACGGGGCCGCTATCTTGTTCTCTCTCTCTCTCTCTCTCTCTCCTTCTCTTTTTCGCACGCGCGTTTGCTTTCTTGCTTGCTTGCTCGCTCGCTCGCGCGCGCGACGCCGAGACGACGAAATTCGATTAGCGATAGCGATCGGAGCGATCCCGGTCGGGTGCCAAGCCGCACGTCGGCCTCGGTACTCCCTCGGCACTTACTGCTGATGCCTCCGCCGCTGTCGTCCTCGCCGTCGTCGTCGTCGCTGCCGCTACTGCCGTCGCGGCCGCCGTCGCGCCGTAGCTATTCCGCTCCTTTTCCGCCGCTCGGCTACCATCAATTTCTCAGACTCGTGGGGATTATTAATCATCAACATAGATCTCGAGCCATCTGCCGATGTTTTTCGTTTCGGGATTTAGGTACACGTACAGGCGATGTGTGCGCGCGTGTATATATATGTATATACGTGGGAGGGGCGAGGGGGGAGAAATGGAGTGTCACAAGCATAGAGTGCGCGGATGCGCCCAACGGTTTGCCGCCACCGCCGGCAGATAGAGCCACGCTCCGGCGCGCGAGACACTCCGCGCGGGGATTGGCCGATTCGTCTGGCGCCGCCATGTTTTGTTGTAAACCGGAAGCGCACGTCCTGGCATTGCGTCATA
>NW_011967156.1:55179-69779 GCF_000949405.1 Vollenhovia emeryi | reverse complement strand
AAGCCTCCGCCATGAAGAATAGAGATAAGGAGACCGAACTGTATGTTCGGGACACGCGGCCAAAACCGATCCCCGATGGTTGTATCTTTAGGTACCAATCAGTGAACTCTATACATACTGGAATGAGTGATCTATTGTTCTGGCTGTTGCCGAGAGAGAGGTGCGTTTGGGTGAATCCTTGTCTCCTTCTAGTACTACCTGATTGGATAGTCGCATATAAATGACGAGAAGAAGGGCGTCATTTATGTGCGATTATCCAATCAGGTAGTACTAGAAGGAGACAAGGATTCACCCAACGCACCTCTCTCTCGGCTACAGCCAGAACTATAGATCACTCATTCCAGTATGTATAGAGTTCACTGGTACCAATAGATGGCACTGCAATCTGAAGGTACCCGATGGCTATTGGCTTAGAGTTGAGGAGGAGGAGAGATTGCAGGGTGGAGAGTTAAAAGGTGCGTTCGGGGAGCGCGCTTTCAGCGCTAAAAGCGTCTTCTATCTTTGTTCGACGTACAGTGAGTGACGAAGATAGACTGACGTTTTCAGCGCTAATAGCGTCTCCCCGAACGCAGCCAAAGTACAAGATAAATTCGGCCACATTTGTTATTGTTTTTCCATCGATTATTAGTAATATTTCTTATAATACTGAATGTGACATGAAAGTGCGAAGACCAAAAATTTTAAACTGTATGGAAAATTTTTAACAGAACAAAGAGGTTGTCGATATACAAATGAAGTAAAAGTTTGAGGTTAGTATTAGCATATGTTTGTACATTATTATTTTTATTTAAACTTTGTTGAAGTATCAACTGCTATTCTGTTCTCTGTTACGTTACATTACGCACAAATTTTATTTGAAACTTATTCAAATTATGATAAATGTTTTTTTTCTCAGTATTCAAATGGAGATGTACAGCTGTTCCGGAAAGGATTTTCATCTCCAACAAAACTGAAAGACTCCTAAATGACAATCTCAATACATAATTCGTTAGTATTGCTAATGATACAGTTTTTGAGTGTAACATATTAAGTGAGGAATTGAGACAGACTTTTTTCTTTTCCGTCGGCTGATAGACGAATCGTACGAGAAATTAAAATAAAATATAATTGATTGAATTGCCCATATTTAAGAATCTCTGAATGAAAATTGTACATAATGTATATTTGAATTGTAAATAATAACGCCACAATTGTAAATGTTATAATTGTAGATAATATTTGTTCCCATGGTCTCTACCACTCATTGTACATACATTTTATAATTTATTTATTCGATAATCCATCGATTATTTATACTCGACGATTAAGAGCCATGGATAATAATTGTAAATACTCAGAGGACGATTTTATTCTTAAAAAATTCACTTTCACCGACTTATATGATAGTATAAAAGACATAGAAAAACCATGTAACTGGGCAGACATTAGATTTGATAAGTGCGTTTCGTTCGTGGAAATGTTAGATAATCATCAGGAAGGTGTAAAAATTGTCATAATGAACAATTTAGAAATTAATGTATTCTATAATAATAAGTTCATACCCTGGATAACATTTGATAGAATTAAAGCGCTCGAAGATATATCAGGGATAATACATTTGTTAGACGGACTAAAATTGTAAAAAAAATTATAAGGGGATTTAAATAAACATCCGTAACTAAATTATTTGCTTTCATGTAATTTATTATCAATAAATGTTTTAGATGTATTAAATTTTCATAATGTCGGAATTAAAAACAATAAAATACCATTGTATAGATAAACTTCGTTGCACTGTACTAGTGCATTTCAAACTCATCACATCTTGTTAAATATCCAGGGTTGGGAAAGTTACTTTATAAAAGTAACTAGTTACAGTTATAGTTTTTTCGCTAACAATGTAACTAGTTACAGTTACAGTTACAGATGTAGAAAAAGTAACGAAGTTAAGTTAGAGTTACCAAAAAGAAGTAACTGTAACTGTAACTTCGTTACAAGTAACGAGTTACTTCCCAACCCTGTAAATATCTAATATAAAAAGTCATCTAATACAAACAATCGTCAAAGTTTCGCGTTTTTTCGGTTTTTTTGAGTTTTCAATCTGCTAGCTTTTAGTTTCTTATTAAAACGTTTCGCTAAAAACTCAGCACGGATAATAACGTAAAAACTAGCTATGGACTTCGTCAAGGTTTTCATATGTTCAGAGCATCCAATAAGAGGAAGCGACAACTCTTGCAATGAATAACTTATCTGAAAAATTGTATCGCAATTGATACCTACCGAATCTACTGTTTTTAACACAGTTTTCTCCACTTCTTCTATCAATTCAATTAACCTATCAGAGGGATTGATTAAATGTCCACGCGACAACAAAGAAATTAGTTCGTGATTTGCATGATCTGGATTTGTTGATTGAATGCTTTGAATGCAATCAGTACATTTCGTCCATCTGTGCGATTTTCTCACAATATATCCAGACATGTACTCCATTAGAGAACGTTGAACTTTTTCGGTCTCACTTTGCTCCAGTTTTTCGTTACTTGTCATTTGATTATAAATATAACTTCCCGGAGATTTTCCCATTTCAATGATACTATCCATAACTTCTTGGAATTCCTGACGTCCGCTATGGTCTTGAGATATATCTTTGAAATTTATTAAGGAATTCAGCATTTCGCCTCCAGCTACGTTACTTCCCTTACTCGGTTTAATCAGAGAATAAGAGCTCATCAATCTGAACATTTGGCCAAACAATATTGAATCAGGATGGTCATTGGAACCACACACTCCTCTCGCTAAGCCAAAGAATCGTTCTAATGCGTCTTGATTCAATCTAGCTGTCATTAAGTCTCTTTAGCTGTCTCTTTAGCAGAGAGCTTTTAGCAGAGAGAAGCCTGAGAGCGGCCGTAGGGTGTGCCAAGACTGTGTCAAAGTTCTAGTTTTGAAAAAATGCATAGCCAATTAACATGCAGCTTTTATGGAATAGCTGGAAGCTGATTGGCTACGCGTTTCTTCCCGCATTTAAAAAGAGATAAATATGCACATGGACGCTAGACTAGAGAAAGAGAACGCGAAGATTGCGAGTGCAAGGAGTGCAAGCAACACGAACAGATCGAATTTTCGGCTTGGTTCACCTTCTATCGTTTTCTAAGGAAGAGATTAATTAAGTTACATATGATCTACAGTGGCAGAAACGGATCGTTGATTAAAATCCGTGATAGATTTTGCAGAACCGAATACAATTTATAATTCTTTCTAAATCCCGCGATGACGCAAATTACGTAGCCGCGTCGCACTTTCTGCACTCGAAATAAGGTCCGCTTCTCGCAGCTGAACTTTTCCCACCTTCCTTCTCTCTCTCTTCAAACGTCCGGATTACCATCCGTCTCGTTCAAAGTGCAGAAGGCGCAACGTAGTGCAGTCGCGAGGGGAACAGTGTGTACGTTGTGTGTACGTGTTGCCTGTCGAGAAGCTCCACAGAGTCAGCTGTCAAACGGGATAGATCGTGGGATGTCGGAGAGACCGATCGACGACCCGACGACGCACGTCAGCCGAGAAATGGGCCGCGCGAAGTGAGGCCTCGAATCTCTACCTGGGCTCTCGTCAACGTCAACGACCGCTCGACCCCCAGTGTTCAGCACCCTCGTCCAAAGCTGCTTCTTAAATAATAGGGCGTATAGGCGTGTAATAATCTATGAATTTAGGCGTATTCAACAGAGTTAATCTCAAGGTGCGTACACCCGGGACAAGTTTTCCACCCGGTGCGCCCAGTTTTATTTATTCCCCTTGGATTTACGTTCGTTCTTGATGACACGACTGGATTGCTCTCTGTTCGACTCCTCTGTCTCTGATTATTGCACAAAGCGAGCAACAGCCTGACGATTTTTACGCGCTTGTAGGATTCCCAAGGAGGGATGTATTCAGAATGGGCCTCGCTGAGCACCCTGATCCAACAAGGCTCGGAGGAGAGCCAGAGCGTGCTGGAGAAGTTCCCGCCTGGCGCGGGGAAAGAGGTCGCGTTGTCCATAGTCCACCAGCTCGCTGCGAACCTCGGCATCACCCAGGCGGGCGAGCCCAGCCCGCTCTCCACCGACAAGGAGGTGCAGTGGTGCATGGAGGTGATATGCTTCGGCCTGTCGCTGCCGCTGGCCGAGCACGACACCGTCAGGGACTGCGTCAACATATACTGCGAGTGGCTGTCCGCCCTGTACTCGTCGCCGAAGATCTCCGTGCCCAGGCCGATCGTGGACGACCCCAACTTCTACGCCCGAAAGATCATAAGTCACTTTTACAATCTGTTCGTGCCGAGGAAAGGGGAAGGTGAGAGACGAGGCTTGCTTTGTTTGTCTTATGTGTCAAATGTGCCTGTCTGATTTGTTTTGATCAAATTAATCTTTTCTCCCAAAAGTCTGGCCTTTTCTGTATCAGGATCTAGGTAATTCACGATGTATATGACTTGTGAAACGATTCTCGCGTCATTGTTTCTAACACGTCGCTAAATGTTTCCAGGCACGGACACGATAAATCGACAAGCCGTCCTGTGCCATCGGGTGCTCAGAACGTTGCAGCAGATCGCGCGAGGCCCGGCGACTCTGGAGAGAGAGACCTGGGAGAGCCTGCTGCTATTCCTCATTGGCATCAACGATGCGCTGTTAGCACCGCCGGCAACTAGAGAGGACGCGGGGGAACAACTGTGCGAGAGGGTGCTGGGTGTATTGCTAGAAGTACGGGAGTACCAGCCAGTTAATGACACGCGCGTGCATGATTCGTGAACTTGTAGAACAATGTGTGTTCCCTTCAGGTCTGGCTGGTCTCCTGCGAACGCAGTTTTCCCTCGCCCCCGTTGTGGCGAACGTTGCGAGAGTCCTGCCTGCGATGGCGTCACCGGCTGGCCCTGGTGGAGCAGTGGAATCGCGTGTGCCTCGCTCTTACCGCGAGGCTGCTGCATGTCATGTACGGGCCGATGTTCCCCGAGTTGAAAATAAGTACGTGTCTTTCGTGGACCGCGCGCGCTTGACAAAGCTCGCGCACCGCTCGCGGTATCCGCTAGGGCTGTTACTTTTGATAACTTCGAAGATTCGAAACTTTGACAGAATCTGAAGCTTCGAATCTTCGAACTTTCGAAATCTTCGAAGCTTCGAATCTTCGAAGTTCAAAATTAACTTCGACTTTGAAGGAAATCACCGGTGACCTAGTATTTACTATAATAAACAAAACTCATTTTAACAGGCGACGAGGATACGCAGCTAGTACCGTCTACTATGTCGGACGAAGCGGTGGCGCAGGCGTGGTATCGACTGCTGCGTACCATCGGCGACCCCGTGGACCTGTGTAGACCCGCCGTCGTCTCGCAGACGCAGGCGTTTCTGCAGTACGCCATCGCCAGCCCCAACGTCATAGATCCGTGCCAGCATCCGTGTTTGCAAAGTCTGCCGCAGATATTTCTGAAAGCCATAAAAGGCATAGCGGGTCAGGTCGATGCCTTCCTGGGTAAGTCGGGGCTGTCGGGACGTTAATCTCGCGATCTGCTACCTCAAGGGCTACGCGTTGTAACTTGTAATTTGTCACGAAAGGAGGCGAGGCGGTGACAAATGTACGTTTCCTGAAAATTCGTTTCTACCTACGACACACACACACCTGTCGGCTTGAGTCACTCGTACCTGGTGGCGGTTGCACGTTGTCGCGAATGTTTTAGGAGTCTCACAGGCGTGCTGCTGGGAGGAGTGTTGCGTGTCCAACGTCACGTCGGGAAATAGCGGCGCCGGCGGCGGGGGTGTCGGATGGGACAGGTCGAGCGGTAGGGATCAGCCTCAACCTTCCCCCACACCCCCAACACAGCGCAGACTTGCCAAAAGCTTCAGTGTCACTCCTTCCGCAGTCACTAAGGGTATCTCAGTGCATACTTTCTCTCGCTGATACGTCGATTACTGTTTGCTCAATCAGTCGAGCGTTCTCTCCGCTAAGATCTAAAGTCACGAATACTGTATAGCACTCGTTTTGTATTATATTTTCTTTGTGCTACATTCCCTATACTTTGTTCTGTATTCTTAAAGTTTGCTCCAACAAGATATATAATTGTTATTTAGAATCTCTTGACTTATACTTTGGTGCTTCGTACGTCGCTGCCGCAAGTGACACCCTGTAGAAACGCGTAAACACTTTGCAGGAATTCCGAAGGCGTCGCTAATTGGATTGACGACAAGCCGTGTATCTAGTACGCCGCCGATGCTGATATCCAATTCCGGACCGTCATCCGCCTCGAGTACCGCATGTACTATTATTTTTATGAGTTTGTAATTATGTGGCAAAGATATCTCCGTTTGACCATCGTGTGACTTACAGCCATGACCTCGCTCGGCCAGGATATTAGGCCTCCTTTAGCTCCAGGACGACCTAAGTGTAACAGTATACTGCATCTCTTCGGGGAGTGGTTGTTCGAAGCTGCGTTTATCGGTACCGAAGGCTGGTCGCAGAGCTTACCGCGTGAGTGCACGCCCGGATATGTGTGTGCGAGATGAAAGAATATCTTATGCATGATACTTTATATGATCGTTTCATGAGCAGAACCGTCAGGCGCTTCGAAACGTCCGTCTTCGGTGCTCGTGGACGGGCCGAGCTCTCTGCAGGAAACCGTGAACGACGTGCCGCCGACACTCTGCATAGATCGCTACGAGTCCGGCCGAGCGGAGGCACTGGGCGCCCTGTGCAGAATCTTCTGCGCCAAGAAAACGGGCGAGGAGATCTTACCCATATACCTGGCTAGATTCTACCAGGCGATGTATCACGGCCTCAAGGTCGACGAGGTATCAGTTGCGACTCACGTTCCTTGGTAGACAAGCCTTGAAAGGGAAAAAGTAACGTGCGTACTTAATTTTGTTATCAGTCTCGCGAATGTGGGGAGACATTAGCGAGTATTCTGTTGAATTCGGCCGATCTGTTCCGCCTCGATTTGAATGGTATACAAGTCTTGGTGCCGGCCGTGTTATCCGCACTGGAGGTGGTCCTACCTGAGAAAGACCTGAAGCTGAAATCTAACATGGTGTCGAAGCCGGACTTGAGAAGGGCCTCGATACACCTGCTAATATCAATGTTGACGCTGCCTCTGCATTTCCAGGTAAATATGTACGTGAAAGCGTAGTCTCTGCTCCGAGTTGCTTCAATAAAATTTATTAATGTTTAAGAGATTGTGATATTGTAATTCAATACGAACGCGATCACGTAATGGACGAAGTCTGTACGTGAATATTTCATTGCAGAACCTCGCCATTAAGGAGCTTCCTGTATTCCCAGGCACACATGTCTCTGAGAAAAATCCCGTAACATTTGTACAGTTAAAATCGAGACTCATGAATCTACTCATAAACGCTTTGCAAGTGGAGACCGATCCTCAGAATACACATATGCTGTTGGGTAAGTTAATAAAGAATATTGCTGAGATCGTTTGCTATTTAACTTTCCCTTTTGCAGCTTTGACTTAAATATATCTCTATTTATGATGATGTTCAATGAAACTTTTATTTCTTTGACGAAGTTAATTTTTTGTAAAATTAAAACTCTGAAAAAGAAATGGACATTCCATTCAGTAATAGAAAATTGAATTCAGTAGCTACAATGTATGATCTCATATAGGTAAAAAAAATGTTGACATGTAAATAATTTTCATCAGGGGCTTTGTTACTGAGTGTACAAGATTCTGCAGCGGCGGAAGAAGTGGAACAGGTCACGCAACCCGACACGGTAGCCAGCGACTCGGCAACTAACTTATTATCTTCAGGTTCGTCCTTGATACTAAACGATATTGGCTTGCATCGGCTAAATGCACTGCCCTGAGTTACTCAGTAGTAACTCCTGTTTGTGTCCAGTTTTATTAGTGATATCTTATGATCATAGGCACTATTTTCTTATATATCACATGGCAAGGCAGTAAAAAAAAACATTGCTTTATTTCTATTTTAAGAAAATATTTGGCACTTTCTCTTTAAATTGTTCATTAAAAGTGTGAAAACTACGTGATAAAGAACGCTTCTTTAAAGCAATGACTTCTAAAGCAATAATTTAACAATTAATTTTACTAATTTTACAAGGTAAGATAAAAACTTGTCATTAGAATTGGATAGTTTCATGACATATGGATAATGCCAGTGATTATGGCTGGTCTTCTTCTCTGATGCCAATAAGATAGCAATGTTTCAATATACTGCTACTTTAATACAGCGACTTTTTATATTTATCAATAGCTTATGAATGGAAGTAAAAAGTATGAGGGCGCAACTATTCGAATTACAATGCTTAATGTCACCTCTCATCGTATCAGCTTTACACGTGCTTATATATGAAATGTTAATTTTCTTATTGTTATTACGAATTGTGTTCCGTTGTGCCTTTCGCCATTGTACCGTCTTATCATCGCTTAATATAGTCACCAGCGATTCGGCCAGTCAAATAAGTATATCCAGCGATCAGCGATCAATTGGCGATGCCTCTGATATTGCAACCCTTCAAGAGGAATGCATTGCGTTCGGTAAATACAAATTCTGTTTATCTTGCTACAAAAATCGCACTCGAAGACATTCGTAGAGTGCAAATTTTATTTCTGCTTGTCGTTTATGTTACTGTTATGTTTCACGTTCTTATGGAAAATGTATGTATTTGTTCTTTTTTTCTTCTCTCTCTCTCTCTCTCTCTCTCTCTCTCTCTCTCTCTCTCTCTCTCTCTCTCTCTCTCTCTCCCTCCCCCCCTCTCCCTCTCCCCCCTCTATTTCTCCCCCTCTCCCTCTCCCCCCTCCTTCTTCTAAATATATACTGAGCATTTGTTATATGTAAATATTAAATGTATATATTTATTTGTATAAAATGTAGACCTGTGATATTATTTCTTATAGACCTAAGGACTAAATGAAAGGGACATTCTTGCAGATTCCGCCCATGCTCTTTTTGTACGAGCAACGTACTTGGTGTGTCATCGTTTGATCTCGTCATGGAAGACCGACCTGAATATCTCTCTAGCAGCACTCGAGATGTTATCAGGACTAGCACGCACACGCATTCGCGAAACAGGTAGAAAGATCAGTGCAGATCCAATCGCAACTGCAAAAGTTAAATTTTGTTACATTATATATATACCTTATATGCAAGAAATATAGACACTTATCTTCGTATTGTTTCAAATAATTCTGCGTGCAGCAAGGAGGCTCACAGGTTCGATATCTGTCAGCTCTAACGTTGAACGCCCTTGGAACAAAGTGCACATCGATACGCTGTGTATGTGTTGCAGATGCTCTGGAATGCAAGAGAGCGGTAAAATGGTTGTGCGACTACATTTCGTATCAATGTTGGCGTCCACCACCGGCGCACTCTAAGGATCTGCATTCGTCCATCGTTGCAGCGTTCAGTTGCCTGACAACCTGGCTAACTGCTCATCCGCAATTGTTACAGGTTGGCGACTTTTTAAGGATAATTTAGAGAAATTAATCGTACTTGAAATTCTATGTATATTGCTTTCTTTTTTCCTGCTTGTAGGACAAAGATTGCTTGACCACAGTATTGGAAGTCGTTGAACTCGGAGTGTCCGGCACTAAGAGCGTCGGAAAGCCGGGAGAACCCATCAAGATGAAAGACGAAAAGGAGCTGAAACCCGCCTCTATGCGGGTGAGAGACGCTGCCGATGTTCTTCTTACTATCCTGTTGGAACAGGTTTGTTCGCTAAAGTATATAAAATATAAAACAAAAAGACTGAAGTGCGCAGCAATCGAGGATGTTCAACGTTAGAATTTGAATCTTTCGGTATCAACGGATTCACATTAATATTTTCTCACAAGATTTTCCCTCTAAGATTTCATCAGCTCTTAGAAATGTTCAATCTGGGATCGAGAAAACTCTTTTCTCGTAATTCCGTCGAAATTATAATTGCATTTCTCTCCGTAGGTCGGTTATTTTCCAAGCGCCTGCGGGGCACAATCGCTCTCGTCATTGTTGGATGAAGTATCCTTGCTTCGGCACTGCAACAGCTGGACTGGCGGACGCGTGGCGCGACAAGCGGCCGTCGAGAGATTTCGTTACTTCGTGTCCGAGAACGCGATTGTGTTAGCGCTGTTGGAGGAACCGCTGGGAAACGATCAGGATCCTCAGCCGACCGTGACGGTCCTGATCCGCGGACCGTTCGGCAGGCACGCGTGGACGATGCAGCTCCGTCATTTACCGCGTCATCGATCCAGCATCAGAAGTATAAACAGCAATCCTGGACGACCCCTGCCGTTAGCCGAGGCCGCGCCGCGAACGGATTATAAACCGAGGTTCTTCCCAGATAATGTGGATCGCATTCCTCACTGTAAAGTGTAAGTGAACGCCTGCAGCAGATCTGAAACCAAGCTCCGAGCTTTATCCTCTGCTCATATTTAACTTGGACCTCTATATCTAAGTATTCGAATACAATTAAAATAAAATAAGGTAGATACAAAATTTCTGGAATGTGGTACAATTTTGATAATGCGTGATATTTAAGATATTTAATTGTCATATTTAATTGCACCAACGAGATTCGAATATCTGGGATGTGGAATATTTTGTAACATTCTAATCCAAATGATATTTAATTGCGTCATCTTCGTGGCAGTGACGAATCGATTCCGAGCCTCGAGGCGGTTATGAGTGACAACGACGCGGTACGAGACGAACATCAGATCCTCGCGCAGCTCCTAGAACGTCAAATAACGCTCGAGTCGAAGCACGACAACGTTAATGTAAAGGCTGCGGAAGACAAAACCGACGAATGCGTACCGCCCCAGGTTTGTCACGAGTTCCAAACGGCTCGTCTATTTCTGAGCCATTTCGGTTTCTTAAACATGGAACCTAAGGAGAACGAGGAATCCAGAGGTAGCGGGCTGATCGCTCTAGATCCGACCATCCCTGGATTCTGTACGGACTTGGAGACTCTGGACAACATCAGTCCACGAACGTGCGACACCGTTCATATCTTTTACGTAAAAGCCGGCCAAAAGTCCGCCTCTGAAATATTGGTAAACGTGGTAAGACATTGGATTTTCTCTATGTTCTGAATTTTCGGTAAAAAGTA
Source organism: Vollenhovia emeryi (assembly GCF_000949405.1). Lineage (NCBI taxonomy): Eukaryota > Metazoa > Arthropoda > Insecta > Hymenoptera > Formicidae > Vollenhovia > Vollenhovia emeryi. The sequence continues at coordinate 58,730 of NW_011967156.1, read as the reverse complement.
GAAGACACAACGTCACGTTACATATTTCACGTTCGCAGTTGCACGAGGAGAATGTGTCGCCAAACTTCTTGGAATTCTTAAGTTCTCTCGGCTGGCCCGTTTCCGTATCAGCTCACGCGGGCTGGACGGGCCACGTATCTACATCGTGGAGAGTAACGGCGCAAGTGAACGTGCCACAGCCGGCTCACAGCAATCACGGCGGGGCGCTTTATAACGGCGACACTCACGTGCTGTATTGGGCGGACGTGAGTTCGGAAATTGCATTCGTGGTGCCTACGCAATCCTATCTCATGGCCAGTTCGGATTCATTAGAGGAGACCAGTTACAACAGCGATATCAGTACCAGTGGACAAGGTACATCTTGAAGGCGGGAATATTAATGAAAATAGAGATTCTAGAAAGAAATCTTTTTGTTTGCCTTGCTGTTATCTAAAGAGATTGTCATGTATAATAAATTGATTTCTTACAAGCACAGTTTACATATTGTTCTTTGTTGCAGCCTGGTTTGAGCGGAGCATCAGTGAAAGTACGGACGCTCGCAACAGTGGGACGTCACAAAACACCACGCAGACTTCTCGAACGATGTCACTCGATCTGGAGAAGCAGCCGTCGAGTTTGCCGGGAGCAGGTCCGGCGAATTCCTCGAGTGCAGATCCCATCAGGCCTAGGAGGTCGACAAAGCAGGCTCTGCCGTCTCAAACTAATACAAAAATCATGGTTGTGTGGTTGGAGAGTCTGGAGGATCACATTCAGTTTCCAATTGGTTCGTTTCTTGCTCTTCCTTCAAGCGTAACACCCTAAAAGTCGCGATCAATTAATCCGAACGTTTTCTTGTATATTTTATTACCATGTAGTGTCGTTACCGCGTACGTACTTTTTTCTGTGTTATATTAAATGCTCTTGTTGGACCATAGGCGATCTGCTTCCTTCCACTTATACCGGACTGGAACAAGCGAGGATGCTGCAAGCTACCGACGTGCACGTTATCTTTCTACAAGCTCTCGCTAACGGATTGATGCGGGTCAGATTGCAAGGGCCGGTTTCTAGAATCAATTTAGCGACGCCTTTAATTGACGGTATGGTAGTATCGAGAAGAGTCTTGGGAACCTTGGTGAAACAAACGGCTCTCAATATGGGACGAAGAAAAAGGCTCGACAACGATAGGTAAAAGAATTAATATTGAAAAAGATCCTACTTCTGCATTCTGTTAATTAAATCACATTTATATTGAAATAAAGCGTGTGCCTTTTTTATTTTGGATAAAACATATTGCGTTTCTTATGTTTCAGTTATCATCCACCGCATGTGCGAAGACGTTTAAAAATTCAAGAGATGGTACAAAAATATAAAAGAAATTTAACGGACCCGGAGTTACTGACACTTTTATTTAGCAGCACTCAAACTTACTAAGTGAAATAGAAATTTTCAAAAATTTCGTCTATGAACTGTTAAGTTTCCGGACAGTGGTAGCCTAATTTCTTTGTTGCTGTAACAAAGAATTTTTTGTAATTTAAAAAAGGATCTTGTACTTCTTGTTTACCATAGTATTAACTAGTAAGTCCATTCCGTCATTTGTTTCGTTTTGCGTCGATCCCTTCTGCGCATCCGACACTTTGTTCGTCCAGCCGATGAGAGGAAAATTATGTGTGGTAGTGTAGTTTAATGAGTACACACACATACCTTGCTGAACTTCGGTCAAGGACATGGAATACCACGTGAGAGTGGACCTACTACTTGTATAATACTATGATTACACTAACAATAAGTATCTTGAAAGTAAATTATCCTCCTAAAATTATCTTCTAAAACAGTTAAGAGAAAATAACATTTACTTCAGAAAATGTAAGTAAATCTTTTTTACGATTGTTACAAATTCGTAATAAGGCCGCGCGAGTGATTTTCTATCTGCAATTATTTCTTATGGAAAGATGTGCAATAGTTTTTATTTTCAACGTTACTTTTCAATATTTTACTCAGATTCTTTAAGTAAAAAAAAAACTAATAATATATCAAAATATCCGAATAACAAAATTATAAAATAATAATTTTAACATGACGAAATAAAGAATATCACGTGTCGTCTTACAAAATTAAAATAAGACAAACAAGCGAGAGCACCTTTAGGTCCGAGCAAGATGTTGGTAGCTCAATAATTGCAATCTAAAATGTGAATTCATAAACCGTTTTCTACCTTGTCCTGCGCGCCGGTTTCTTTTTGGATATCACACAGTTTCATTTAGATAAAATCATTGTCGCCAGTAAATTCACATAATAAATCGACAAACGATTTCTAATTATTTTATTTTATTAAAATAAAACCCTTGGGAGACCACGCAGTAAAGAAAGACGCTAATAATTCGGAGAAAAATTTATTTACATTTTCTAATCGTTCTCAGTAGGCTTCTCACAAATTGGCATCATCTCTCAAAGCGTTCTGTATATATGTACAGAGATTATTCGTTTGAGATTAAAGAATTGCTGAAGTATTTTCAAGAATTTCGATGGGAAAAATTTTCTGACAATCCCAATTCCTGGTGATTCTGCGCATGACACTAAAACTTAATTCTAAAGATGATAAGAGAGAGCTTTAAAATGCATTACGAGTTGCATTCAACTGACAGATTATGATTTCCTAATAAAAGAAGTTGTATATTAAAAAAAAATATAGGAAGATGATATACTAGATGAATGTTTTGGAAGAATATATTTTTGTTATGAGTTTTAATATGTACTACGCATATAAAAAGCTTTATATATTAATACTTGTAAAACAGTATTGTAGATAACTATTGAAAAATAAATTATTCAAATTGCATAATTTGAAGGTACATTGGTATATACAAAAACAAATGGAAAGATGTAGTTTATTTAATCAGTTTTCTGTGTATGATTATATTTTGTATATAAATCTCGTCTTGCATAATTTTATAATCCGTCGGGCTTTTGACAGAATTTTAATTTTAATTTAGATAATATTAAATTCGAATTATCAGATATGATTTTAATTAAGATTATCAACCCGAATAATTATAACATTTACAAGGTACACGTTATGAGTTAAATATTTGACTCAGATTTATATAGGTTTTATGTCTTTAAATATAAAAAAATATTTAATTTTCGCGAGATGCGTTTGTTGTATATAAAAGAATATATTAATTAACTCAATTAAGAAAAATAAACATTTCTAACATGTACCACTGATCTTGATTTCCCTGCGGCTTGTCAATGTGTGCTATCGTGTTAAAAACTCGCATAACTTTTTTCAGTCACCGTTGCATTACTATATCCACGTAATCATTTTTCAATTCTTGAGAGTCTGAATATTTATCCAACTTATATTTGTGCAAAGCTTGTGAATCTTCCGCGAAATATTCCAATCTTACAAAATACGATCGCAGCTTAGGCAATTTGCGTTACCGATTTTCCATGTTGAGTCTGAAATACTCCCGCGAAAAAAGAAAAGAAAAGACGACGACACGACAACTTGGACTGGCCCGAAAACAATTGTATCATCGGCTTAGTCCCAGTCTACAATAGATGATTTAAGT
>NW_011967156.1:22169-54439 GCF_000949405.1 Vollenhovia emeryi | reverse complement strand
AAATAACATCAAATTTGGTTGACCGTATCTGGCAATTTTAACGTTTAAGCATCGCGATGCTTAAACATAAAATAATCGCCAGATACGGTCAATCAAATTTGATGCTGTTAATTATTGCTGGCGACCCCGAAGATTTTTCCTGTCAGAATAGTTGAATGTTCTTTTAGAAAATAGCCTTTCGAAGCTACAAAAATTCTTTAAAAAAAAAACTCGATCTCAAACGAGAAAGTGTAATTCAAATCGAGATGGGGCGGCTCATTCGCCTCGCGCACGCGCACTCCTCTACGGCGGCGCACGTCAAAGACGCCGACAGAGCGAGTCGCGCCACTGTATATACAGTCGTCCAGGTGTAGAGATCTGTGAGCCGGAGAAACGTGATAACGTAACGCTTGTAAGTCTACAAGTCGTCGGACCGCGCGGGCGTGCGCACCGAACGACCGCGTCGCCGGGGACGATCGTCCGACGAAATCGCCGGGGAACGGTCGTCGGGCGGAGATTGTCACGCGAGACGGGCGCATCGCTCGGGAGACCTAACCTGCAAGAGACACGCGCCACACCGTGACGCGCGCGGCGAATCACGTCGCTGCATACCGTGAGCCTCGCCGCGAGTCCTCGCGATCCTCGTCGGCGCCGGCCGGGGCCGTCCGGTTTTCCGCCGCGGTTACGTCGGGCGCGAGTCGCGGCCGCGTCGGTGTCTCCCACCCTCGGACGGCACCGCCGACGGTCCCTCTGTTTATGTCGAGCCTTTTGTTTACCCGTCGCCGCCGCCGCTTTGGAGGTTATGTCGGCGGCTCGCGCCTCGTGATATTGACGGTGCTCTCGCCCCCGAGACCGGCTGACGGAACGTTTTTTCTCCCCGAGTGACTTTGACGCGTCGCGAAGGTTATAAATATTATCGACACCGAGCGCCCCGCGCCGCGTCTCGCGCGCGGTTTAACCTTTACGCCGCGCACCCGCGCGGCGAAGCCTCGCGAGCCGATTCCTTGGCGAGAGATCGTCGCGTTCCTACGCGGGGAACTGTGCTGCGCGATATCATTTCTTTTATCGTCGTGCGTGTGCGTACACCGCGCGGAATTATAAGATCTTGCACGAAATTTTGCCGCACGTTGAAATCTCGGCGAGAGCGAGAGAGAGAGAGAGAGGAGGACTTTGAAATTGATACCTAAACGTGTTTGCAGATAAATAATGGCGAATACAGAGTCGCTCGCAGAAGTGACGGATGTTGTACAGATTCTACGACAATGGGAGGAGGAACACAGCTTGCCGGCTTACGATCCCATCCCTGTCCTTCAGAGATTAGCGGATATAATAGAGCTTGAGACGGAAAATTACATGAAGATGGATCCGGATCCGTTCGACGAGAGACATCCGTCGCGCACCGATCCGGAGTGTAACTTTGGACACATATTGAAGGTTTTATTTAGAAAGGATAATTTTATGACAAAGGTGACTATTTCCAGAGCAACGTGTAATTATTCCTTGACAACTCTTGCCGTTGTAAAATCCAGCGGACGTATCGCACATTTGTGTGTTTTTTTATGGTAGCTGTAACAATATTCAAGTGAGATTCAAGCAAATCTTGCCTTTATCACAACTTGAAAAATATTTGACGGGCATTTTGTACAGTATTTTTCGTCGTGAGTTAACTCTGCTCGCTGAGTTTGCCATTGAGTAAGCAAAGCGGAATATATCGCTGTATCAGTTCTGACAGAAACGGTGGTACACGTGAAACGGCGTTTGCTTAATAACGATACTCTTGTTGTCTGTACTTAGAAATTATAATCTCGGCCCGTGAAATGTTACATATTTTAATAACGCGATATGCTTGTTTCCAGTTAATAAATGATTATTTGAGAGACACATACTGGTCCCGAGCGGGAATAACCGGGAGAGACGTCAGAAAACTGAACGTTGCTGCCTGTCGACTGATGCTGGACATACTTCCGGGATTAGAAACGTCAGCAGTGTTTCAGCCAGACATGGAAGGTCTTATACACAGATTGTTCTCGTGGGCAGAGAAGAGCATGGAGCCGTTGCAGAGCTACTCGACCGGCCTTCTAGCCGCCGCGATGGAAGTGCAGGATATAGCTACAGGATTTAGAGATCAAAATGCCAAAATGGTGCCACTGATGCTGCAACGGTTATACAAGCTGCAGCAGAAAGCGCACGAAGACCGCCAGCAGAAGGCGCACGAGGATTATCAGAAGAACGTTCGGCCGTTCGCTCACATCGGGCAGGACAGGAATAGCGTTGCCGATTGCAACGACAGCCCTGATAAGCGCAAGATACGGCCCAAGTGGCAGAAAAACGGGATAACGAGAAATCAGGATTCGCCGTCTTCCGACGAGAACGACTCGGTGCACGACGACACGCCGGCCGTCAAGAAGAAGAAGAGCAACTCCGGTTGCGAGACGCCCGTGAAGAACAGCGAGCTGTATCCCGAGATCATGTCCCCGCCTCTGTCCATCCCGAAAGGCAATCCCGTGGGTCTGTCGGTGACGCCGTCCAAGCAGAGCGGCTTGCAGTCCGCGAGAATCCTGAATGTCCCGGCGTCCGCAAGGTGCAATTTGCAAAAGTCGTCCGGCCTGTCTCAGGGCTCTAACGCGCATTTGCTGGACGGAAATTCAAATTCTTCCTGGGCCGAGATGGAGTCTTACGTCATTGGTAGCGTGCAAATGCATCCCCCTACTCTCGCGACTCGGCAGATGCTGATCCTGCGATATCTGACACCGATGGGAGAGTACCAGGAGTTCCTCGGCCACGTGTTCGAACACAACGCCCTGGACCTGATACTGAAGTACATAAACGTGCGCGAGACCAAGGACAGCAGACTCGCTTTCGAGGCGCTCAAGTATCTCGCGTCCCTGTTGTGTCACAAAAAGTTCTCGATCGAATTTCTAAATGTCGGCGGTTTGCAAAGGCTGTTGGATGTGCCGAGGCCGAGTGTCGCGGCGACAGGTGTATCCATATGTCTGTACTACCTCGCGTACTGCGAGGACGCCATGGAACGAGTGTGCCTGCTGCCGAAGCACATAATATCCGATCTCGTGACTTACGCACTGTGGCTGTTGGAACGCAGCCACGACTCCGGACGTTGTCACGCGACCATGTTCTTTGGCTTTTCTTTCCCATTCAAAGTTATACTGGAGGAGTTCGACGCGCAGGATGGTCTGAGGAAATTGTTCAACGTGGTAAGAAAGCATTGGCCATTGTTTACGCTGGCTAAGCAAAGTGAAAAGAAACTTCATATTTACTCACATGTTTAAAGTAGACAAGAAGTGGCACTGTTTATTGTGAGGAAGGTAGATCTCACCGTAGGCTGGAGTTATTCTTTGCTCGGTAACATATAAGTAAAATTCTGCTGCAGATATCGACTTTACCAATTCTAAATATCGAAGAAGAGCCAACGATAAACGACGATGAAGAGTGCGCGTCGAGGCAGATTGTACGACACGTGGCTGTTGCTTTGAAGAGATACATGGAAGCGCATTTGCATTTAAAAGCGGAGCAATTGCAGCGTGCGGAGAACGTTAGAGCTGAACGCGATACATGGCAGCCTTCATTACCACCCTACAAGGTAAGTGTATAATGAATAGTTAATTATGCATTGAAAGAAGGTTTCCTTCTCAAAGTGGTAAAGAATGGCCAATTTCGTGAACCTGCTATATAATTATTTGAAGTACAAGTTAAAATGCTTCTTTTAGCGGTTCTATTTTTAAAATTGCGTTTACTTACGCAAACCCATTAACAAGTACGACTTGCGCGTGTAATTACTTGACATTGCATTCTTTTTTTCTCTGTTATAAATTAATTGTTGCGTTTTAATGTGTTCGATAAAATATATGATATATTTTGAGACATTTATTATTTTAGGCATGCAAGTTTAGCAGCGAAGAAGTTCAAGCGAAAGTGGAGGTTCTGCAAGAATTTATGTCAGTTAGAGCGGTATGGCCACCAGTGGAAGAACTTCATCGTTTAGGTGGTATCACGTTGCTTTTGCAAATCATAGCTTTTGCTCGCGAATGGAACTATAGTGGACGGTAAGTTAATAATAAGCGGACACAGCTGTATTCATTGACAAAAGTTTATCGGATCTTTGTAATTTTGCGTTTAAAATTATATTACATGTACGAAGACACAGTGGGAGTTTTAAAATTTTGTAAATAATTGATAATTTTTCAGGGTACACACTACTTCTAGTGCAGAAACGGTCAGATCCTGTTTGGATGTTATCGCAATTTGTTCCGTTGTACCAAAAGTTATGTTGCTGCTGTGCGAAAGAGTCGACATGCCAGACATGTCGATGACGATGGCGATTAATCTTTTACTAGCCGCGGCTGAGTGTGAAATTATTGCAGATGCCGATGTACAAAGAGCAGCACTAAGGGCTGTAATTAATTGTGTATGTGCCCCCATAAATAGAGTAAGTTTTATTTTATACAAATTATTCTCTCGCGTGTATCTCCAAACTGTTCTAATTTTGATAGTACTCGATGACTTTTTAAGGTCGGAGGAAATGTAGCTAGATATTCTATAACTGGATCTGCCAAGAAGAAAGCGAATATTCACAATAGCGAAGAATTGATACAGAAAGTATGGGAAAGTGTTAGGTCAAATAACGGCATAATGGTATGTGTCTTGAGTAATTATTTTGTAATTGTATCTTAAATAATTATTTGGGTATGATTTATATATAAAATTGTTCATTCGTAACAGGTACTACTACAGTTAATGATGGTGAAGACACCTATTACTGATGCCGATAGCATACGAGCGTTGGCGTGTCGTGCGCTAGCTGGACTAGCACGTAGTGAGAAAGTTAGGCAGATTATTAGTAAGTTACCAATGTTCACGAATGGGCAAATTCAGTCGCTTATGAAGGATCCTATCTTACAAGAGAAGCGTCAAGAACATGTTACTTTCCAAAAATATGCCCTCGAATTAATGGAAAGGGTGTCCGGTAAAGCGAAGCCAACGGGTGCAGAATATGAAATTTCCTTAGTCAGTTTACACAGGGTAAGTTGCTTGTAAACTACATATACGCACACGATACCCCAGTTGCATATTTTTCAATTATGAATTCTTTGACGTTAACTTGTTTTTAACATCTTCAGAAGTATTTATTTCTCTTTGGTATATTAATTTATATTTTCTCGCAATTGTTCGATCGATCATGTAACGATTGTAAATGAAAAGTTTTTTTAGAAAAGTTCCTCTTGGTGTTGAGCGAGTTCAGTTTCGCCTTCGTGTTATATGTATGATTAATTCTAAACGAAATGATTTTTTCAGGCAAATGTTGTAGCACAAACGAGAATACAATATAATGAACAACAGCTTAATCAATTGATATATCAGCACCTTGTGTCAAAGGGTTTAAATGAGACGGCTAGTTTATTACAGAGAGAAGCAAACTTGGAATCATCTGCGATTATGAGAGCTGCAATAACATATCAACCTTTTACATACCGAAATCCTGCGAGTGTAACTGTAAGTTAAAATTATGATCAATAAGATCTTTTTAAATCTAGATAAAAGATTCATATATGTATATGCACATTCTTCTTTATAATAATTGTAAAATAACACATTTGTATAAGATATATGTTACGAGTATCAAAATGTTATTTTTTTTTTAGCCAAGGAATAGTTTTTCTCCAGGTGCTCCTGCTAACTTGTATAATACAAGTAGATGTACACAAAGAGAAACTACTTGTAGAAACAATACCACTCCTACATCGTCATCTCGATTTATATCCCATACCGGTACATGCACTGGTTCACCGGCTGTGAATAATAACATCCGATTAAAACTTGCTGATTGCCTGAATCAAAATGTTATTTCGAACAATGCAAACCAGCCAATTAAATTACAAATTAGTCAGAAGTAAGTTGCGTCTACTTTCTTCAATATACCTACAGTTAATATTCCCCTATTTTTACGTATGTAAAATTTGATTGTTGTTTTGTCGTAGGAAATTGATATCATCCGAAAGGCAGCCTCTAGTCATTCCAACTAATTATCAATCTACGATACAGCCCCAATCGACTAGCTGTAGATCTTTACAGAAACAGATTTTCAGAGATCCCGGAAGTGGCGGAGGACCTGGTATAGCCTCCTCTAACGTATCGGTTACTCTTGATTCTATTATCACAGAATATTTAACGAATCAACATGCTCTCTGTAAAAATCCTATGGTAACGTGCCCACAATTCAATCTTTTTGAGTAAGTAATACTTTTCTATTTATGAATAAAATAGTTATACAATGTAAGTAAAGTGCGATTGCTTCAGTTTTATTTTATGTATGTACTTCAATTCATATTGCAGACCACACAAATGTCCAGACCCGTGTACAAAAAATTCTTCACCTACAAATGTAACGACGAGATTAACAAAACGAGCATTGGGAATAGACGGTAGAAGATTAGATAGAAGACATATTTATAGTCGTTTTTGTCCTATAAAAACTTTTCGGCCTACAGAAACGGGAGGAATATTTACCTGTTGCGCTTTCTCGGTAAATTTTACTTCACTGTCAACTGTTCTTCCGATTCTCATAAACTGTTGTTTCATATGTCTCTCTCTTTTTAATTGTACCATCGAATGCAGCCTTGCACACAATATCTCATTTTGGGCACCCATGCCGGAGACATCAAAATGTTCAATGTCCACTCAGGAATGGAAGAGGCAACTTACCAATGCCACGAAACGTATGTGTATCACATGGAATGTAACCAGCGTGGTAATCTCTTGTTGACCTCCACTGCTTGGAGAAGTCCTATGTCGGCGCTCTGGGACATCGGAGCATTCTTCGAAATGAAGCTACCCTTCGAGAACGAAGATTATGTTGAATTTGGCAAGTTGCAAGATAGAATAATTGGTACCCAAGGAGAGATCGCGACGGTAAATATATACTGACTTTATTGGTATTGAATTTTATCAACTGCATTGTATAATGCAAATGACATTGTTTTGAGCTAATAGCTAAGAGGAGCGCTTTAACTTTCCAGTTGCATTAGATTTTAAAAGATCTTAATAAGACTATAATTTCACATATTTTCTATTACAGATATATGATATAGGAACTGGAAAATTATTAACAACCTTGACACCATCCATCTCGAATCAATATACGAAGAATCGGGCAACTTTTAGTATGAACGACGAATTAGTACTTAGCGACGGCATATTATGGGATGTTAATTCGGGCAAAGAAATTCATAAATTCGACAAATTAAATCAAACGTTAAACGGAGTTTTCCATCCGAACGGGACAGAAGTTGTATCTAATACTGAAGTATGGGATTTGAGAACGTTTCACCTACTTAAGACAGTTCCCACTCTCGACGACATGGAAGTGATTTTCTCACCAATCAACAATATTATATATGCAGTCGCATTAGATCAAGACAATGAAACCGATTCTCATTATTCGACTTCCTTCAAAACACTAGATGCTTTAGATTACAGTAACATTGGTAAGTGAGAAGCATATTATAATATACACGAAATATATTGTTACTATTTCAAAGATAACGCTTGTACATTTTTTAACTTTATCCTGTAAATAATTTTCTAATTAATTATGTATATTAATATTTCAGCAACTTGTGATGTGAAAAGAGGAATTTATAGTCTCGCCTGTAACAAATATGACACTCAGATTGCAATAGTAGAAAATCTGGGTGAATTCTCTAGCATACAGGAATCCTGTGCTAGGTTGTACGACGTTGGAAGAAGAAGAGACGACGAGGATGAAGCTGATGAGGATGACGAGGAAGATGATCTTGATGCTACCGATGATGATGGCGATGATGATGGATCTGATGATAATAATGCAGATGGTAAAACTTGATATTATTGTTATATATTTTTGAGATATCTCAGTGTGCTCTGCGAGTGTCATAAGTTTTTATATATCTATAAATTAAATTATAATGTTCGAATATGAGACTAGAATTGATTTGCATTCCCGTAAAAAAATAGATGGTGATAATGCTGGCGCAGACAACGGCGATGACAACGATCAGAACAGAGGAAACAATGATGGCGATGATGATGGTGGAAGCGGCGATGATTCTGGTGACGATTCTGGTGCAGATTACGACCCCAATGTCGATATTCACGATTTGTCTGATGATTTCTCTTTGTCGGATATGGATGATCTGGAAATAATGTTTTCATGAACGTCATTCAGAAATATAATTTTGTGCATATACATATATATATATATACATATATAATAAGTATTGAAAAAGGAATTTTATCGTGGTTATTAATTGAATATTCTAAATGTATATTTACAGCTAATTTCAACTATTTTGATGTAATTTAGACGCCCTATTGATTTTATGTGGAAGTACTTTCTGTACTTTTTCAAATTATAAAAAAATGATTGTAAATTACCATTATGAATTTTCTGTTTGATTATTGAATAAAAAAACCATGTTGTATGTTCTTTTCAATAATACGTCATATATTAGTTTGCGACATATAAATTAAGGCTGTATATATGCGTGACAACCAATGTAATTTCGTGACTTGAAATGAGAGCGATTTTTTAAAAATAAGAAAATTTTGTAATGTTTTTGCATTAATGTTGAAACTAGCGCAATTTCTTCGCTTATTTTTTAATCATGAGTTCTCACCATTACGGAAAATGTATGACATTTATTAACATCTACTTTTTACCCACAAATGTGGAATTAAGAATATTCTTGTATAATTTTTATGGATATTATTGATTAATGATTATTGCTAATATACATATATTCATATTAATTAGAGTTTCAACATTAAGAATATTTAATAATAGGAAGTAACTGATTAGGAAACAGTACTGCATCAAGTGAAGTAATTCCTCCCCTTATCTATTCTTCTCTTTCTTTGTTCTCTCTTTCTCATCTTTTATAAAAAATTATAAATTACAAACTTTTATCGTACGTGTTTATAATAATAAAGTAGCATTTTAAAAGAACATAGATTGTATATGAGAAATCTGTTTATTTCAGAAACTAACTACACTATTTATATATACATATTGTATTATACAATATATATTTAATTTCATTTAATTTCTAGTATTACATTAAATTTCTTTCTAACGACTTTTGCCACTTAAATGTTTCAGGAAATTGGAAATAAAAGAAGAAGGGCTATATTAATATATTTTAAATCACTAATAAAAATTTTTTAATATCAAGATAAAATATTTAAATGCTTGTCTTGAATATAACAATAATAGAGGAATCTCATTGAATGCTTAAAATATGATTATTCTTTTGTTAAATAAGAAAATACAATATACAAAGAAATTTGTATTATCGCAATACATTTTTATATAGAAGGAATAGACAAATAAAAGTTTAAAAAGAAATGTAGAAAAACTTATTTTAAATAACCATAACTGTACACTAATAGAATCGGAGTTTAAACAACTTTGTTCTCTTCATTGCTCAAAAAACTGAAATAGTTATCAACTATCGTATATTAGGTTATACCTGTACCGATATTAAAATGTTTTAATTTGAATCTGCCTAATATGAATAAAATTGCAATTCATCGTTACTTTACTAACTTTATTAAAATGAAAAAGAAATGAAATGCTGCATCGAGAGCTTTTATCATCTAAGGCCAACTTCATTAAGAAACGATTCCAATAAAATTGTTAAATCTTCAGTTAGTGAAGGCTCGTACACCCATGCTGCAATATGGAGCATCTTCGACGATTCCGTATGATTGTGAGCAACATTTTCAACTAATTTGCGTTTCAATTTGGCCTCCATATGATATGCTTTATGTATAGTTTCTGCTACCTCACCTAAACATTTTTTAAGCGCACACAGTAACATTACAATCAAAATTATAATAAAAATATTACAAGTACTCTCATCATATACAAACAAGTTTCTAGTAAGCAAAACGTTAGCCATGTTTTAGCGATTTGCCAGCAGATTCGAATGGAATAACAGATTGGCGCCAACTATGTTCTTATTAAGCTTGCATTCCGTCAACGGAGCCTGCCAACATCATTTCAATATTTAATAATAAAGTAACAAATTCTACTAAATTTCTGTAATCAATTTGCCATTATATTCCGTTAGAAAATTACATTTCTGCTGGTATTTCCACACAACATTTTTAGCAAACATTTTGCAAAGTGCGTTCTTAACAAATCTGACTTGCTGAGGTCGTTTCTTACCAAACTTTGTTATCGGCCATGTTACGAACAATTTGTCTACAGTTTTATGCAAGCCCGGTACAGTCGTTAGTTGATGTTTAATTTGATCCAGGTTTCCAACTACGACGTCCTGTAAATAAACTTTTAGTTATTTAGATCAATAAATACATATACGCCAAAATGACATGGACCAGTGAAGCATAAAAATGGTAAAGTGTTGTGGTAAAAGAGATGCTCAGGTGAAACACTTGCCAGATCGTCACAAATGTTTTCCAACTTGTCACATAAATCTTGTAAAGCCTCGGAATAACTTTCATCGCGTTTTTCCCGCTTTATTTCTTTCAGATAGGCGAATCCTTGGCTATGAAGATCGTTCCAATGCTGTATATTCTTATGAATATCCACAGCTAAGTCATGTACCAGACGTTGGGTTCCTGTTAGGTTTCTCCCTTTAAATGACTTAGAAGAGACTAAATCTGTAATAAATTGATTTCAGTAAGATGAGTAAAAGTAGAATGCATCTCTAATTCCATTGTATTTTTTCGTTGATATTTAATATTTATTAATTTTTGCAATAAGGGCTACGATAAGAACTCGACGAATTTACAGGTATAGATTCTTTAGAGTTCAACTTTATATTTGTAAATTTTATACGACATTAAACTTATAGATTAAGAATAAACTTACGGATAGGTGAAAGCATCTTTTATTGCCAGAAAGATGCAATCGTCGCTCTACACTTTGCATTCTCTTACAACTTGTACTCCGAGAGCTGCCACCAGCTGCCACGGCCCAGTGATTGGCGAATGCAATACGCCCTCTGTGGACATTGGAAAATGCGGACGTGAACTACGTAGCCAATGTACACACTTTGCCAAGTGGGTAATGCAGATTTGTGAAACTTTGATCGCGCCTTGTGACATCGTCATGCGATGCTTTTCTATACTCAAGATTATCTTACGTACAAAATCATTGCATGGAACCTAACCATAGCGCGGGACTCAGGCTTCTCTCTGCTTGTACATTATACACATCTGACGAGAGTTCGATAGGTGAACAATGGCTTTATTTTTCTTTCACACTTTTACGTTCATCGATCATTATAAAAAAGTGATTCATTTACAGCTGCGCAAAGATTATCGCAATTGTTGAGCCATGTCTTTCTCTTTCTCTCTTTGAATATTGGATTTCGTGTAAAGGCCCGAGTACGCTAAGAAACTTAAGCAGTAAAACTTGAAATACTTTAAAGAAATGACCGGTGGCTGTCGAGAACGCGGGCAGTCATTTTGTAACTTGAGCAATGCTGAAAATTCCGATTGGTTGAAATTCTTAAGTTTCAAGTCTCGCTGCTCAAGTTTCTTCGTGTGTTTCCAGCTTGAATTGCAAATGAAAAAAAGAGGTTAGATTATTTATTAATCGTAGATATATCAAAGGAAAATTTGTAAACGGCCAACAAGCGTCGAAGACGAATACGCCCTCTGAGAAAGTGGACGTCAACTACATTTGTTACACTCGGTAACGGTACATGGTTCGTGTCCACGCTAAGTTAGAACTGCAGGCTAGAACACGTGCAAACTATTCAGAGGGAAAACAATCGATATGAAAGCCAGATGAGATAAAGTTTATCTGATAAACGGACGATCAGGCAATCGTTCTGAGTTTGTATTATCTCGGAAAAAGAGAATAAGAGACGATTTCGTGCAATATTTAATTATTACGAGCACGCACCCAGTGAGAAATGATTCGTCGATCGACGTCGAAATGATGTCGAATCGACATCAATTCGACGGTGTCGATGTCGATTCGACGTCGTTTCGACATCGATCGACGAATCATTTCTCACTGGGCATACAAGTATAGTTATCTGTTATTACATTTTTTTACATGATTGTAATAAAAAATTTGGATCCCGCTTCTTCGTAGTCGCGACTGACCTCACGTTGCAATCGATCACGTTTGATACAAATATGTATACGCATTTAATTACCGATCTTTAATGTAATTAATTTGTAATATAAAATGCATTTGCTGACGCACGCAACGTCCCAGATAGCACACATAGTTCTACGAATATTCTTTTAAAGTTCAAATATTCTCAATTTCAGAATATTCCAATCGAATATTCTATAAATGTATATAGATTCCCTTAGTCCCAGTCTACAATAGATGATTTAAGCCCTAAGCTTTAAGAAATTGGCCAATCACGGTCAAGTATGAGTAGAATGCGCGACTGTGATTAGTCAATTTCTTAAGGCTTAGGGCTTAAATCTCTATTGTAGACTGGGACTTACGGAAAAGCACCGAAATAATTATTAGAAAATTACTGTACATCAGTAATTTCTGATAGTTCAATTACTGATATACAGTAATTTTCTAATAATTATTTCGTTACTTTTTCGTAAGAGTTGTTACAATTGGAAATCGTATATTCATAACAAAGAAGAATATTTTTGAAATATTCGTCGAGAATGTCTTTAGAATATTCGTTCAGAATAATTTTTTAATATTCATCGAGTTTATGTATTGCGCGTTGTTCGTTGTGTACTACACTTCCCTAGTAGCACAGTGCATTGGCTAAACGTTGGCCCAACACAACCAAATATTGGGCCAATATTTAACCAATGATTGTTCGATGCACTGTGCCACTAGGATTATCTTATGCAAAAGGCAGTGAAACCTGTGATCATACCATATATGTATAACCGATACGCTATATTCGATAGATTATTCTATTCACATTCAAAAAAGATTTATAGTAGCGCCAGTCGATTGTTCCACGAACATAAGATAAATTCATAAGAATGACCTATGGAATGGTCCAAATATTCTTGAAGAATATTCTTAAAATGTCCATAGGAGTGTCTTGTGCTATCTGGGGTATACGTCAACATTGCAAACTGATCTGATTTCTGCATTGTTACGAAAATTATGAGTTCGAAGCGAATGAACTGCAATTGAAGTTCCCGAATTTTATTACGAAAATAAGATTTGGCACATTTATCTTATCGCAGCAAATGATTCAGTGTCACTACTGATGGCCTCAATGATAAAGTGTGTCATCCGAATGTTCTTTATCAGTTTTACGATACACGGCGAAACGATACCATAACATTCTACTTCTATATAATATTATAAATAATATCCTAAGTTGTAAATCTTGTGTAATGTGTGTGAGGTGATTGTTCATTTTGAACTGTAAATCATTCGCGGTCTGTTCTTTACAGCTGAACTGGCTGCACTAGTTCAGAGTTTATCTTTCTCCTTCTGATGTGTGGATGGGAAAAGAAAGCCGTTGCTATTCTCTAATTGCTGTGTAATTTCCGAATAATAAAAACAATGGTCAAGCGACAACTGCCACACCCGTTGCACTCGAGCCTGGAAAACATCACCGCGTCAAGCTCGGCTAGGCGGGAGATGCGTCAAATAGCGAGGAGATCCTTAAGGAGATCCGCTTCCGTTGGCAGAAGGTCTGTGAGATCCAGAAGTTTTTCTCCGAGGGAGCAAAACGTCCGTCCTCGCAGGTACAATTACCGTGAAAGTCACGTTTTCATATTTTATCTTGTATATTATTTTAGGGTATATTATATTTAACTTTATCAGTATTAACCCAGACAGCACAAGACACTCCTATGAACATTTTAAGAATATTCTTTAAGAATATTTGGAATATTCCATATAGGTCATTCTTATAAATTTACAATAAAAGTCTTTCTTCTTGTCACCAGCAATATTCAAATAAAAGAGATAAAAATGCTATGTTGTACGTTGACCAACCTGGCAATATATTTATTTATCTACAACGTTTTGGCTCCGTTTCGAGTAAACTTCTCAAGTAAACTGAAACCATATGGTATAAACATATAATATAAAATAATAAATTAAAGAGAAACCAGCACACTAAGGAACAATATAAAAGAACAATATAAATAACTTATAAATTTATCTTATGTTCGTGGAACAATCGACTGGCACTACTGTAAATCTTTTTCGAATGTGAATAGAATAATCTGTCGAATATAGCGTGTCGGTTATACATGGTATGATCACAGGTTTCACTGCCTTTTGCATAAGATAAGTGTATTGCACAATAAACAATGTGCAATATATAAACTCGATGAATATTAAACAATTATTCTGAACGAATATTCCAAAGATATTCTCGACGAGTATTAAAAAAATATTCTTCTTTGTTACGAATATACGATTTCTAATTGTAATAATCTATACACATTTATAGAATATTCGATTGGAATATTCTGAAGTTGAGAATATTTGCACTCCAGAAGAATATTTATAGAACTATGTGTGGGTAAAGTAGTTATTGAAAAATCAATAGTTTACACCTCATTCTGACATTTTGATGTAAATTATGAAATACCTCGTAAACTATAAATTTTTGGACCACCGACCTCGATACACAGGATAAACGGATAAATCAGTGGCGTGAAAAAAAATACGATTGTTTTTCAAAGCAGATATGCAATTCCATAATTTGTTTGAGCGAAAACGCATAGAGAGAGTGCTTGCAAATATTGGCATTTATTTTGAACTGTAATACGTCGGAAGCTATAAAACAAGTGCTTGTAAATTCATTATTAAGATACTGGTCATTATTAATTTTGCAATTTTCAATTGTTACTAATTAATTGCTGTTTATTTTCCCTACGACAGGACCACTTCGTTCGAATCTGTGAACGGATCGCAATGCGTGGCATGCAAGAGCATCGTAAGATCACCCAGAATGATGAAATGTAGACACATTTTTTGCCTGCAATGTTTCCAAAATCGTTTTATGTTATCACGCAACAGAGGTACAGTTTTATTTGAAACGCTAGTTTTTTATGAGCAATTGTTTCACGTTTCGATTAAGCCAACTAACATTGATGACAAGCATTTTAATAATATTGCATTTCTTAATAATATTTAATTTCACAATTTTCTTCATGATATTAAATCATTATAAAAATTAACACAGTGTCAAATTTTATAATGTTTATGATTTTTCTAAAAATGTTAATTACGGCTGACTTAATCAATGTCATACGCTCACTTGGTTTACGTATGCTTAATTTAACTTACAAAGAAATTACTAACCTGAAAACTCTGATTTTCATCAAATCTTGTATACATGTGGATAAAATAAATAGATACGTAAAAAAATTTTCAGTTAAAGAAAGAAAGAGAGAGAGAGGGAGAGAGACAGTTAAAAATATCTCTTATTAGAAAGCCTGTTTAAAGCCAGCTAATTTCACTCTTCGAGATGTTTTGGCATCTAATGAAAACAAATTTTAAATTCATCTAATTGTCTCATCTACATGTATGCAATACAATTCTTTTAATTAGAATGAGAATTTCCGAGTTTGCGAGATTCCCTAATTGATCATGTACTGCACTGAATTTTACATAATGTAATTATCAAGTCGATATCACCATTTGTCTTTCATGTATGCATATAATCCACTTTTGAAAGTATAATCAGTTAATAAATTAGTAAGCTGGATTCGATATCTGCATAATAAACAATGAATGCATTACAAGCACTGTAATTATTTACCATTGCGTTGGATGTTGTTTAATATATATTTTTACATAATTAATTTTATTAATATGGTACTTTATTACGTTTATATTTTATTAGACGAGGAGTATCTCGATTATACAAATGTAATAAACAAGTAAATTTGTTATACTATGATCATATTTAGCAATGAACATTTATTTTAAACGTTTTAATCGTAAATGTACATTAGGAATCACCGATGCCATCCCGCATGAATTTGTGCACATTTATACATTTTGCGTATACATACATGGAAAATGTATACGCATTCTACATGTGCCTAAATTCATATGGGAAGGCATCAGTGATTCCTAGTGTACATTAAAAGAATTTAAAACAAATTTATATTATCGGTCCTCTATTTTATACTTTCTACAAGTATTTTGATATACATACATTGCATAATGTTCTCGTTTTAATCATGCTTTTTAATAATATATATATAATAGATTTGCCATTAGAAATTCACTTAACATGCGCTTATAATTATTGCAGCGTGTCACACTTAAAAATTCGAAATTATTAAGCAAAATAATTTGGAAAACAATTTTATGGAGATGGCGTTAATGATGCAAATTCACATTTTGATTACATCTTGTGGATTTTTGGATAAATTCAAATATTTAATAATATACTGTAATTAACAGCCTTTTTTATTTTAGATGGCAGCTCTATATGCCCTGTATGCAATGTAGCAGTAATTGCATCAGCTAAGCAAGAATCGAAAAGTACGGTGAGCTTTGCGCCTTTACCACCAAAAATACGTGACGAGATATGCCGTTCCTGCGGCGAGGTTCGCAAGATTATAAACAAATGCAAACACTGCAAACGTGTAAGTACAGTTCACAGACTTGGATATTAACGTGATTCTTGTAAATATGTGTTTCGGGAATGAAATAGCTTGAAATTATTATCAATCTTCGCGTGTGCATTACAATTACATTAGTATTACAATAATTATTTCCTCTCATTCCTAACATGAGTATATTAATGCTTTGCATGAATAAATGTAGCTATCAATTTATCAAAACCTTAGTTGTATTTATAAAATAGAGTGGATGATAAGGAATAAAATTCCTTTCATGAAATTTACTTGTTAATATTTTCATAGAGATTCTGTGACGATTGCTGGACAAGTCATGCCAATGATTTGAAAGATGAACTAGGCAATATAAACGGAGATCTCGAGACATCAGCGACGAGATTCGAAGAGAAAATAAGTAGCTTTCAGGTAATCACAATTTATTAATTAACTCTCTTATATAACAAAGAATATTTTAGAAATATTTAAATTACACCCGAAAATACACTAAGACTTTTTTACGACACGTTTGAAGTTAAATGGATAATGTCTTATCGTTAAACAACGAATGAGTGTAAGTAGTTTATTAACAGTAGAAAGGATTATCCAACGACGTTAGGCTGGCAGTTATCGTTAAAAATCTGCAAACATGTACGCACGTGCTCGCGCGTTTAAAAGTTAATTGATTTTTTTATTACAGAGTAAAGCAAACGAAACGGTGGAATTTATTAAAAGAGACATCGAGGCTCAGATAATTGAACTGAATAAAACGAAGGAGAATCGCATTAAGAAGGTAGAGCATATAGTTGCTACGGGAGAAGAATCGGTTGACGATATTAGGCAAAGGATGCAGATAACTCAGGCGGAGATAACAGAACAGAAGGAAGTGTTATATGATACTCTATCTGATAATGAGGAAAAGGTATGGCACATTGAACTGTTAATATTTTAATTTTTCATCAAATAAAAAGAGGAGTCTATTCTACGTGTATGTGTGTAGAGTACATTTATGAATATGTAACGTTTCCTACATAAGTTATATATTAAATAATAGAATTGAAAAATTTACACGAAGCTAAGAATATATTTAAAAATTTAATATTTAATTAGATAATAAATTTCAATAGATTAAAAACAATCTTTAAATATCATTTTAAACATCTTTCTGCACACTTATTATGTATATCGATAAAGATTCTTCTTTTTATTCCTTATCAATCTTTTTCTTTTACTTAATTATTCTATTTTTTACATAAGAATTTTAATAGATTTTAATTAATTTGCTTAATTGATCAATTTATTGCGTAATATTTCAACCGAGATTAGTGATGAGTAAAGAAACAGTGTGAAAAAAATTAGTGAGGTTTCTCGACGTGTATTTATTTAAAAAAAAATTACATATCGGCATTTGTCCATGGCAGAAAAATCGAAAGAAGTTATCGAATTATCGAAAACAGTCCAGTCTGCCGTTCTTTTTCGAGCTAAAGTAAACCTGGTTTTCTCCGCTTCTTCTAACGCTACACCCCGATCTCTCCTCCGGTTCTAAAATCTGGACCAGCATTGTACCTGTCCCGTGCAGGACGCCTCACAGTATTGATTACTTGGGAGGAGGAAGGCACGTGGAAGGGTGGGCAGAGGGAGGGGGAGGTGGATGGCGAGCATGTGGAGTTGGTCGAGGCGAGAAGCAGGGGTTGCTGGGTTTAGTCGGAATTTTCATCGTTTCCTACAAAGTTAATAAGTTAATAAGATAGACGAGAAACCCGAGACCTGGAAAACTGTGCCGACAACAGGAACATTACGTAACACACGCAAAAAAGACTGTGAGAAAATTATCGTTGGGAAAATCTAAGGAGAGCTGACGCGAGAAAATATCGTGAGATTATGATACCTCGTTGCATGTAATCAGGATGAAATACGATAAATAAGATATTATAGAATTTAACTGTTCGTCGAAGATGCAAATAGCAAAAGACAGTATGCAAAGGTTTGACTTTGCGAATATGTTATTTGCGAAATGATTACCAGGTTTACAGTAATAAGTAAAGACGTTTCGGGCAGTTTGTTTCTCGTGCCGAGAAATTATAATTTTAATAATCCACTTCTAGAATTTTCTGAAATTTAATGTTGTGAAAAATGACATCTCTCTTTCTCTCCTCCATCTTTCTCTGTTTTTAAAGCAGTAATTTTCACAATAATTATTCGTAATCGCGATATCATAATAAAATATACACAATAAAATATTACCATAATACACATTTGTTGATTTACGTAGAGATAGATGTAATGATTGTTTATTTCGTTAAAAAATAGTAGTCTCGTATTGAACAATTATTATTTATCATGTTACATATTTCTCTCTCTCTCTCTCTCTCTCTCTCTCTCTCTCTCTCTCTCTCTCTCTCTCTCACGTGAAAATGAAACATGTGAGAGTAGCATACATATCTATTGTTTTTTCTACACCTAATACAAGGATGAGCCACAAGTAGAATCATCTTAGTGAGTAGATAGACGGGCAAAAATTGCCGTATTGAGACCATTTATGGTGCCATTTCTACATAAAAAGACGGTTAAAAATTATAGTGAACTAAAATTCATACTCTAGTATGGTGGTCATATTAGAATGTCCGTGTACATTTCTCCACTCGGATGAGCCACAAAGATCGTTCGTAGGTGTAGAAAGGGCATATGCGAGATATGTCTGCATTTAAATAGAAAGTATCACGTAAATGATACAGTTACAAATTGAAGTATCGATACGCCTTGCATAAGATTCTTTGCTAATCTGCTATATTTAAATTTTAATTTATAAAGTACTTTAGTAAAGTGTGACAGATTTTATTTTGAATAGAAGGAATGCATATAATTAATATTATTTCGGACATATTGCAATAATTTTTTTATGTGAAAGGTAATTTAAATAAATTAAATTAATTCGACTATCATATATTATGTTATTCAGTATATTCGTTTTATATTTCAATTTAATACGCTTGCTTTATGTGTTTCAGACGATGCTCGATTATGTTTTAACAGAGTTTTGTTTTTGACACGTTTTAAAAGTGATACCCAAATTCGTATGCACCCGCGCGCGCACAGAGAGAGAGAGAGAGAGAGAGAGAGAGAGAGAGAGAGAGACGTGTCACAAGCTCTTGTGTAATAAATTAGCAGCACACCCATAGTCATAATTAAGTATGTCGTTTAAAAACACGTTTTCTTATTCAATAATTTTTACTTTTAATGTTTAATTTTCTAAAGCTTATCGGTTACAACACATGCCTACTCATAATTATCTTGAAAAATTTCAGTGTAAGTGATGTGAGTTAAAATTATGTGTTAACAATTGTTTAAAATGAATGTCAACAATTAATCGGTTAATTTTAACTGATATTTTAGTCTTCTAATTTCAATTCTAGAAGAAAAAAATAATTGATGAGGCTACCGACAATCGACAAACTTGTCTTTAAATTAAAAAATCTTTTCTTCAGTTTTTTTTACAAGACACATTTTATGAACTTTTTTCTCTTCAAAAAGAAACTCAAAGGTAACAAAATGTTACCTATGACAAAAATTATGAACAGGAAACGAAAACGACTGCTAATAAATTTTGAATCAGCCGAGCATTACCAAGTTCGGCTTAGAATGTTGAAAACATAGTAGAAAAGCTATATTCGTATAGAATGCAGAAATGTACCGACGTTAAATCGAGCAAAAAAAACTGACGATAACGACGAGGAATGAGCCGTGAGGCTGGGGAGAGATAGAGGGATGCGACGAGAGAGCGAGTTCAGGGCGGGTTCGCGAACCGATAGGACCTAACCGGGATAGCAAGAGGATAATGGTGTTGGTGTATAAGGCACGAGCAGCCAACGTCTGCTCCTGACAGCCCATTACCACTGTACAAACGCAGGCACGGTGGTCTGGTACGATGGCAAAGGCTCTTCTGAATCCTGTCTCTTTCTCCGCAACGCGGCCTGCCTCCTCCTCCTTCTCCTCCTCTCCCTCTTTCTCTCACTGCTTGTCCCTTTACGAGTCTTTCTCTCTCTCTCTCTCTCCCCCCTCTCTCTCTCTCATTCTCTCATTCTCTCATTCTCTCATTCTCTCCATTCATTTCTCACTCTGCCGCTCATTCTCAAGGTAGAGAATCCCTATACCGCAAGGAAATAAACCGAATGGAGATACACTTGCGACTTCGTCGCCATATTGCGCTTTATGACGAACATGTACAATTTTAATAATTTCTGTACATTAGTTTTGTTGTATTTCTTTCTAATTCTTTTACACGATACCTCTTCAGTCTCTTGAGGAAGCATTTCTCGCAACAAGCAATCAATCTATCGCAATTTTTTCTTTTTCAACATTAATGTCTATCAGTGCGGATTAATTTTAATTTTAATTTCGATGTGACTTATCACTTTCTCTAATTGTAAGACGTAAAAAGTAAGTTGAACCGAAATTAAACTTAATCTACATTGGTATAAGTGTCGTAGTACATTGAATTGAATTAAACGAGTTAAATCTTTTTTTAAGCACGCAAGATTCGCCACTCGAGAAACGAAGATTTCGTAATCTATTATATTCTTCAGCTCCCACTTGTCGAGATCCTTCAATTTTTCAATTGTCACTAAAAGAATCTCGAGTTTGGATCCAAACGTAATCTGAAAGAAAACCCGTAAGAAATGCATCTAGACAACTGCGATGCTCTGCGTGAAATTTGCCATTTAAATTCCCGATGACCCTCGAAATTTATCCGCCGACACGTTCGAATCGATCGCGACTCGATCGCTTCGATATCGATGGAAAATACCCGCGAGAGAGGATGCTCCTCGGCGGCTGTTCAAAGTAGGTAAGAAAAGCGGATTTTGCAGCTTATACATTCGCGTGGGCGAAATGGGATCCATCCTGAATCAATTCCCCGTAAATACATTCCCTCAGCACGCTCTCTTTCTCTCGGGGCATAGCTTTTTCGGGGTTGGCTCGTAGCCACGCCCGACACTCTCGCCAGGCCACGCCCGCGAACACAAATCCCGCATACACAGAGAAAGAGAACACACACACACGCACATACATATACATATATGTATGTAGACTCAACCCGGAGGTTCTCTGTAGAGCCCAAGGGCTAATAATTCACGTCACGAGCACACCCCACCATAAAGAGTCAGCTACAGGCACCGGCGGGCGTATATTCCATAGCGACGGCATAAACGCTATCCAGTTGCAGTTACTGTTAATTACCGATCATCTTTTATAATTTATTACCGCACCCGCTAGCGCGGATATTCGCCGAGCCCGGAAAATTCGCCCGATGACTGACTGGCCTGACAATTATGTAACGCACCGCCGAATCATTCGCCGAAGTCACTTAATTGTCGAACTCGTCTCTCATCGTCTGTATTAATCCGACGAATAACAATGATGCAGTGGCCGCCCCGATCATTCGTCGAAACTGAACGGAATTATGCGAAAAGACAACTGACAACGGGTACAAATTTTTCTAGGACGATATTAAAAAGTCGCGCAGCAATTTTATCAAGTAAAAGTAGAGCATCGAGAATTATTTGACGCCAGCAAATGACTGACAACAATCAAGCTTTTAATGTGATGTGTTTTTAACACAGAAAATTTATTGCGAAAAATATTACCTCAGCCAGGGTTTGAACCTGGACCTCCCTACACCCTAGGCGGGCGTCTCGCCAATTCGACCACCGAGGCATGTGATAATATTTGTCGCAACAACAGTGTAGATGTTGCCTACGCGTACATTTCATCGTTAGTGATCATTGTTAGTCATTTGCTGGCGTCAAATAATTCTTAACGTTATTTGTACACGCTATATTCGATAGATTACTCTATTCGTATTCGAAAAAGATTTACAGTAGCGCCAGTCGAATGTTCTACGAACATAAGATAAATATATAAGGATGACCTATGGAATGGTCCAAATATTCTTGAAGAATATTCTCTTAAAATGTTCATAGGGGTGTCTTGTGCTACCTGGGTAGGGCCAGTTACACAAACGTCGGTTAACTGTTAGCCAGAGTTCAGTCAACTCTCTACCTCGTTCTATCTTGCTATCTAAGAGGAGACAGAAAATCAATTAACCCTCGGTTAGCAGTCGACCGACGTTTGTGAAACTGGCCCTAAGTGGTGATGAAAGAGTTAATACAATGTGCCGTGGAGGCTCGTCAATACGCGGGCGCCGAGGAGGGGAGGATAGTGGACGTCGACAGGGAAACAATCGAGTCGAAAGTTGGATTCGATGCTGATTACTGCAGGTGATTACAGAATACGATACACCCTCTTCCCGTCTTTGAGGTCCGGCGGTGCCCGGGGTGGCCGGTGGCGGGGTAGTTGGCCCCCTAAAATTAGCCACAGTGACATATTGAAGTGCGCGTGTCGGATCCCCTAAGATACAAGTTCCCCTACCCCCCTCTCCCTCCACCGTACGCCCCTTGAAATTCACAAAGCTGCTGCCCTGGGAAAATCAACTGACGCGTAACTAAACGGTGTATCATTAATTCCGACGTGTATGTTTATATCGCGCTGGTTAAAGAACGCGTGCACGGGGGGGGGTGGCGCGGTCTAACTGCGACAGGGGGAGGGAGGGGGTTCTAGATTTCCAGATTGGCTCATTTGCCAATCGCTAAAAAAGAACCGTCGCTGTAGCTGTTGCACGCGCGCGTGAACGTAACAGAGGGGTGCAAACGTTGATATCTCATAAAAACGCTTAAAAAGCGTATAAAAAATTTATTTCTACCATTACATTCGCTATTTTGAACAGGGCAATTACCAGGTAGCGTGCCGACGTTATTTGTCGTCATTTTGACGCCGACGTATCGTCAAAACACGTCATTTTAACGTCAAAATAGCGACAATCGGCTTGCTACCTAGGGTTCTTGTCTTTCGTATTTTCAACGAATAAAAAATTATTTTAGCCAATAGCTTTTAGTAACTTTTATGCGTACGTTCTAATACGTACGCAATACAGTCGCATATACACGTGCTTGCACGCGCGCGCGCGTGTGTGTGTGTAGAATATTATTTGCAGAATCTATTTCAGAAATGATGTAACGTTGTAAGGCAGTTGAAGGAGTTCACGTAAATGTACGGTCCATGTGATCCTGTTTGGTTTGCGAATTACAACCACTTTTCCAACTTATTGTTGTGTTTCTGCTACAGTAGATGCTGAAGATCTTGCAGCGTCTCGCAAGGTTGCAGTGTTCTCCGAACTGGCGCATCTTGTTAAGAAGCTCATCCCCCTTGATTTTTCTGCCTACGGAATTTCGCACATCGCTCTGGAGACGGCTGGTTCAGTCGGCAACTTCCGCTCTCGCGGAGGAAAGGCACCAAATTGTCGGACAGAGATGTCGATTCTTGGGTGACCATTTTATCGGCACGCGTCGCCCTGTCCGCCTGATTGGCGTGAAACG
This sequence comes from Vollenhovia emeryi, assembly GCF_000949405.1. Lineage (NCBI taxonomy): Eukaryota > Metazoa > Arthropoda > Insecta > Hymenoptera > Formicidae > Vollenhovia > Vollenhovia emeryi. Next base: position 30,467 of record NW_011967156.1, on the reverse strand, counting down.
TATCGGCACGCTAAGTGTCGCGAAAAAACGACGGCGGACGCGCTTTGCACCCGCGCTTTGAAGTCACCAGTTGAGATGCACTTTGAACGATCCGACGAGTCGCATGTGGCACAAAAATAAATGCCACGAATTTGGGAGAAAGGCGTATCTTTGCCTCCGAGAAATAATATGACTTTTCTTCGTTTCCTAAACATTTTTCGCCATGACAGACGCAAAGATCTAAGATTATCTAATTATCACAAAAACAAACGTAGTATTTTTATAACTGTGTGTGTGAGAAAGAGAGAAAGAGGAGGTAGCAAAGTCCAAGTCCAGCAAGTCCAAGTCCAAGCAAGTCCAAGATTTAAATGCTAATATAATAGAACAAGTACATCGACATATTCTTTTGTTCATACACATGTATCTTCTAAGCTTCATCGAAATGAGAAAGCAATCGGTCCTCGATGAAAATTCTTCGTCAGATTATGACAATGGCGAATCGCCGATGTCGGAGATTCGTCGCTGGCGCAAACAGGCTTTGGGCAACCAAGCCTATTTGGTACACGTGTGTGTCCTCGCACATCTTCTTCAAGTCCAAGATTTAAATGCTAATATAATAGAACCCAAGTACATCGACATATATATATTCTTTTGTTCGTACACATGTATCTATTTTCACCGAAATGAGAAAGAAATCGGTCCTCGATGAAAATTCTTCGTCAGATTATGCCATGGTATTGGCGAATCGCCGACGATGTCGGAGATTCGTCGCTGGCGCAAACAGGCTTTAGGCAACCAAGCCTATTTGGTACACGTGTGTGTCCTCGCACATCTTCTTCAAGTCCAAGATTTAAATGCTAATATAATAGAACCCAAGTACATCGACATATATATATTCTTTTGTTCATACACATGTATCTATTTTCACCGAAATGAGAAAGAAATCGGTCCTCGATGAAAATTCTTCGTCAGATTATGGTATTGGCGAATCGCCGACGCGATGTCGGAGATTCGTCGCTGGCGCAAACAGGCTTTGGGCAACCAAGCCTATTTGGTACACGTGTCCTCGCACATTGAATCGCAACGATCCTCCTATTCGCGACGATCGAACGGTCAGGGCGAGCAAGAGAGAAAGGAGAGGGACCGCGATCGGAACAAAGGGCCCGCACGCTTCGCCACGTGACCGCCGGTGGTACGACTTCGGGGCAGTTCGGGGTACCGTAAGTGCCAGAAAGCACAAAGCTTCACCGCTCTCTTTTTTTTTGCCCTCTCATTCCCTCCTTCTATCTTTCTTCCCCTCTCCCCCCTCGCTCTCTTTTTCGCTCTCTCTCACTCTCTTTATACCAGAAAATTGACCGCAATTTAGCGACGCGTCGTTGCACACCGCGCGGGATTTGCGGCAAAGAACGTCAACTGCATTGCTCTGCATATTTCATTTTCGTTCATTCGCCGATTTATCCGCGACCCAACTTCTCACACTGGAGGAAACTTTCATCGTTGTATCGGCGCTTGGGAATAAAAATCTGTCTTTAATTTTAAGCGTGAATTATTTCGTTTATTAGTGTCCAATGAGATTGGGATTTTATTAAGCGCATATACGTGTGTATCGCGTGACTGCTTTACCATTTTATTTCGTCTTTGATAATACGCTAATTGTCCATTTCAGGTGAAAATGTTTTTAGACCTACAGCAAAAGGCCGCCGAAATAACGGCCGCAGTTACCATTTGGCAGTCGGAATTGAATGATGTTGAAGCGGAGCTTAGAAAAGTTAATAAGCAAGGAAGATCATTTACAAGAGAAAAGACTGGCCCTTCGTACAAGTAAGTAACTCTTTTTTATAACAACCATATTTTGTACACAGTTATTGTATTAGTTTCGTCAAATTTAGACTAGTTTTTGATCATTTACGTACGCATCTTTTTGTTATAGTAGAGAAAAGTCCCCTATTACGAGATAGATTCTTAACATGGGACAGCGAAGTTATTGCTAAATTGATAAGCATCATCTGTTGGTTCCACCATGAATTTATTGCCCTTGGAGTGAAATCTGTTTAGTGGAAAATTGATTGTTAGATCGCGTAATCGTTGCGAAAAAAAATTTGCCATTGAATTTGGACGTTGAAAACCTGCTATCTCGTATTAGAATTCTATCTCGTAATAGAGGACTTTCCTCTATCTATAATTTTAACTCTGCAATTCTATTGAGAAAGGTTACAAGTGAGTGGAATTTAAAATCGAAAGTTTTCTTACAATTTGTGACAAAATGGCCACAGCATTTTGTAGAAAAAAAGAAGAGAAAACGAAGGAAATTTTAGATTTTTAAAATTTGTGCCAAGAAACTATTTTTTATCAATGAACATAAAAGTGTCAAGAGGTTCCTAAAATATACATACATGAATATATGTATAAGCGTTTCTTTCGGAGCACGTCTGTATAAGAACTTTAACTTCTGTGTTACCTGCGTTTTTTAATATCATGTGCACTTTAAATCTAAATGAAAGTCATTTTACGTGAAGGATTCCGTAGATACTAAATATTATACAATATGTAACGGTACGATGTCGTGAAGTAAAAGAAATTGATACGGCAGGCGGAAAAATTTCACACCCAAAATTATCGTGACCCGTGACATAGTCCTGCGACCATCGGCACTTGCCATTGATTCCTGGAGGGATAACATTATCGCAACCTGTCCGGGATCGGGACGGATTGTCATTCTCGACAGGAAGCTCAAACTTGTGCGGAGGATTCGTCACCAGGAGATGATGGCACCTCAAGGAGTTGCCTTCCTGCAGGAACACGACGAGATATACGTGACAGGTTTCAATATTTAATCCTAAAGCGTAGATTGACCTCCCGAATTTTAAACTTTCCTCACTAGCTTTCGTTGCGTCTGTACATCTTTTTCTTTTAGACAAACGGTTCAACGAAATGAAAATATACGAAATAAGTACACCAATAATTAATAAACGTATATAGTAAATTGCTATTCAAATCACGTAATATAATGTGGAGCGATTCTCGTAACTAAACTAGGCCTAATAGTTTTATACATAGAATAATAAGAAGAATCGATTAAAAAAGTATATAATTTCATTTAAGAAAGTGCAGCTTGCATCAGTGCATCGATTTAAAATAAATATATAATCATAGAATAGCAGATCATATTAAATAGCGAAGATTTTCCTTCATCATTTCTATTTATCTTGCTCAGAAAAGAGTTACAACCTCCACATAATTAATATAGGTATAATAATAGTGATTTCCAATCTACATGCTACGACCTGCTACTAAGGCAATTAATATATGCACTTATGCATTGATTGAAATTGTTTATTCACAGCTTGATAAGCTCGGTGTATTAATTCAGACAATAATTATATTTACGAGTGAATTTGTATTTCGTTGAACTATCAGTGACCACTTATTCGCATTTCGGTGCTTCTCGTAGACAAGTGGAAGCACTGCATCTTCGTGTTCGATCACAAAGGCGAGCTCGTTCGCCGCATGTGCGATAAAGGTCACAGCGAGTCGGAGCTGTGCTCGCCGGAAGGAATCTCCTTTCATCCGGAACTCAGCGTGCTTTACGTCGCTGATACCGGGAATAATCGTATCCAGATTCTCGAGAGGGATGGCACGTACCTGGACAGCATCGGACCCAAGGGTAAAACTAAAAGCGGCACCGTGAGATTCCGTAAAAAGACTGGCCCGACCGCGAGCGAATTGAATGAACCGACCGACGTGGCTGTCACAATAACGCGCGTCGTCATCGCCGATTCCGGCAATCACAAAGTAAAGGTGCAGTCATTCTTAAGGTTGTCACGGATACTTCATCTTTGTTCTAGCTTAAACTAAGTTTCCTTCGAGCTTCATGGAAATTTAAGTTGCACTTGTATACTGCATCAATATTGCAGAAAAAAATTAAAGGGATTATAAAATATTGAAGAAAGTGTGTGCATGCGTGTGTACATTAATTGTACATTACGTGTATATATGTATAAATTATTGAAAAAATTATACATTTATCTTGTAGTATATTATTATTGTTGCACTAACGAATATTGAGAATAGGTACAATTTTTATCTATAGATATTTAATCACGATGGGCAAATACTCCAGTCGATCGGTGGCGTCGGCACGGCAAAGGGTTTATTTAGGTTAATATAAAGTTCAATTATTTTATCGACGCCAAGTTTATATTATTCTTAGAATCTGGAGACTTACTAGACAATAGTTTTTAATTCGTAGATCACCTGAGGTACTGAAGATCGACGCGAAGGGATACATCATTGTTGGCGACGCTGGAAATGGAAGGGTGCAGATTTTTTCCCCGGAAGGAGAATTTCTACGGGTGTTAGGCGTTAAGAAAACTCAGGGGCATAAATTTGCATGGGTGTCTGGTTTGTTAGTGACAAATAATTACAATATTCTAGTCTCCGATAGCAAGAGTAATTTCATATATTTATTTTAGTATTACATACTAAGGCACGTATGCCTTTAATTGATAAGAAACCATGCAAGTCTCCACAATCGATCTCGATGTAGTTTTGTTGTAATGTAGAGACATAAAAGTAAAAGATACTTTTTTAAATATTTTCATACATTAAATGGAGAAAGAAAAAAAGGAAACACTTTAATATAAAATAATCGGTTTTTGTTTCTTTAAACGTATTTAAATGTACTTAACTTTTTCTCTGTCTAGATAAGAAAAATAAGAAAAGTGTTTATAATTTAATCGTTTAAAATCAAATTCCAAAGAAATTGCGAAAGTTAAAAAATTTCGAAATTTTGTAATTGCACAATACATTAATTCACGTGAATTCCTAGTAGATTAATGCACGAGTTGCTGTCAAAACTTCCACAGATTGGATCCAGAAGAAAAAATGGCTAGCCATATCTTCTACTGCATCTTTCTTTACGTATTGTTCTCCCATGGTTATTGATTTTAATACTGCTCCAACTTTTTGAGGTATCTTTGAAACCCTTTTTTCTTTGTAATGTGAAATACTCTTTGCGATATACCAGTGTGTGAAATTTTTTCCGCGGAAGAAAGAAAATTGTATCTCAAAGCCGGCGTTATATTTCTCTTTAAATAATTCTTGAAATTAATTCTCTTACCAATATTTTTCCATTTATCTCTTTCTCGCTCAACATACTGGGATTTTGAATACGCGATTTAAAGGTTCGATATGTCGCGGCTCAACGGATAAAGATAAAGAATACCCTAATGCGCAGGGATCGCGATGTTTGTTTTTCCCAAACCGCATTCCCAATCGCAGATCAAACAAATTCGCGGTAGCGTGAGGCGCCGTTCTCGTCTGCCCGCTTGACCAATAAATAATTTGGCAAACAAATTGATCCCCAAGGACTATAAACAGATACTTAGAGGCACACGATCGCGCCGCCCGGTGGATTAAATGTCCTCGCGCGAGCACGAGCGTAAAACGAACGACTTGGACAACAGGAGATCGTTCGACGGCCAGACCCCTACTGTGAGAACCGAAGTGGGCCCTGCGGCGTGAAATCTCTATTATTCCAGGGGTCGAAGAGTGGTTCGAGTACGTCCCAAACCGTTCGACGGACACGCGTGTGCGTGCCGAGGGGGATGCTTTGGCGTTGACAGGGGAGCGGGGTAGTCGGCTGGTCCTCGCCCCTCGAAAATAATGTAATCGCGAATTAAATGTTTGCTTGGATATCGTCGATCTCCGACCGGGCCTCTCGTCCGAAGAAAGAAACGAATCGGAAGTGGATTTGACTCCGGCGACTGCAATCCTCACAGACAGATCTCTATCCCGCGATATGCGATTAGATAATATACAAATTGGAATGTGTCGGTTGATCTCTGAGATAATTCCTTCTTATTGTCCTATAATCTAGCTTTGTTTTCAAATTATGCTACTTTGATGTCTCTTTATTTTTAGAAAGTATATTTTTATATTACGCTTTTAATTTAGAAGTTTTGTGTACTTTGTAGAACTGCATGAAAAGTTCACTTAGATTTAACAGCTAGAGCAAAGTTCTCTATTACGAGGTAGAGTTCGAATATGAGACAGTAGGTTTTCAACGTCCAAATTGAATCACAGATCTCTTTTCGCAACGATTACACGATCCAACAATCAATTTTCCACTCAGCAGATTTCGCTCCAAGAGCAATAAATTCATGGTCGAACCAACAGATGATATGCTTACCAATTTAGCAATGACTTTTCTCTAATATTAATTGCATTCAATATATGCATGATTTTTTAATACTTCGTAATATAAATATATTACTTTGCAATGTCCAGGTATATTTCAATGATTTGCTACTCTAATTTGTTAATTTCGATATCTTGTAGAAGAGATGCAATTGCATTACTTTACATTAACATTTTTTTAAACAAGAAAACGCAAATTTTCCAACTGTGTATAAATAGATATGATTACGCACACGTATTCGCGTTAGGTATAAATTTTATCCTACGTAAGTGTTGCCTGCTTATTTATTCCTTAACTGATTCAGATACATTGCGGTCACGTCGGGTTGATACACGTGCGAGCGATACAGAGGGAAAATGGTAACGGGGCATCGGTAAATCTCGAAACCACCCTCCTCTCCCCGTTTGCTTTCCCTTAAACAGACGCGACAAATTGAGATAAATAATGGTTTATGGGGATACAAAGCTCACTTGAAATTTGTCACGGTGATACTCGAAACGGCACGCTTCCAAGCAGTATCGCGGACCGATAAGCGATACGCACTCAAGTTGCATCTGGTGTGCGCTTCGCATAAATGATTTGATGCAGAATGCGCAACGATAAAACCTTTCTTCAAATATCATGGCATAAACCGGGACAAATTAGTCGACGTGAGTTTAATACAAACGTTTGAATCACTTTATTTCGATGTTGATATTCGTTGTTGAAAATGAAAAGGATTAGAAGTTAATTGATTTACTTTTCATCTTCACTGCTGAAAATCTTTTTAATAATGATGCGCAGGATAGTCTAAACTCTAGAATAATTTGCCACTTCTCTGTCATATTAATTTCGAATCTGTTCCTCGTCGCAGAAATACGTGGACGCGGTCACAGAAAGATCCGATCTCGCGCGGTTCTCGCATAAGCGCTCTGCCGTATTTTTACAGATCTAATCCCAATTACATCAGCCGGACCGGCCGTTCGGCAGGGCCGTCAATAATAATCCGGCGATGCCTCCAGCGAGGATCGACCGCGAGCCGCCCTCTCGCACCGAACTCGTTTCCTGCGGGGGACAAAACTTTGTCTCGTCCGCGTGTAGTCGAGGCTGGTGAACAACCCCGGCGAACCACCATTGTGATCGTATTAACACCTCGCATAATTGCACCGCCGCGCTTCTATCGTCGCGCGTGCACTAAACATGGCTCATTTGAATATTGGCCCATTCATACTATTGAGGAGGCCAATATTCGCGCCCTTAAAAGAGACACCGCCACCGAGCCGGCCGACCTCGGTTCCCGGGCTATTCTCTAGACATCAACCTAGACGACGCTTTCTCAGGCTGTCATAAGCGGCACGAACAATTTTTGCACGCAAGCACAAATCGCAAAGTCTATTTTTCCGCTTAAACTAAAGCGTTTGTATATTGTAGCCCTTGAAAAACACGAGAGAAATAAGGGTAGATTTATTGCGGTAGAATGGACAACGATTCTTTAACTAGTACATATATTTTAAAGGACGTATGTTAATCTAATGATGACGTAATTATTTTTATTCGAACATAAAGTACTTATATTAATGGTGCAGAAAATTTTGTAATAATTTTCTGTTCTCTCTCTCTCTCTCTCTTTCTCTCCCTCCCTCTCCGTCTAAAGAAGTTAAAAATGAATATTCTAAAAAAAAAAAATTAAAAATTCTATTCAAACGTACAAAAATGTGTATGTACAAAATTATATTATTGAAAATTGCACTTGTTATTTTATTACATATTTATTTTATTGAAAACTAAATTATTATATAAAATAAGATTTTTTTACATCATCCATTGAATTTTCCATTATATTTATTTTCCCTTTATACAGCTATTAATGCGTTTCGTTTAATTAATATTTTATCATTATTCATGTTTTATACTATAGTATTAAAATATAGCCTATATAAAGCTAGAACATATTTTGTAAAAGAATTGATATATGTATACCAAATCAATATGAGAGCGAGAGTGAATGAGTGAGAGTGCGAAGGAGAGCGAGAGCAGGAGAGAGAGAGAGAGAGAGAGAGAGAGAGAGAGAGAGAGAGAGAGAGAGAGAGAGAGAGAGAGAGAGAGAGAGAGAGAGAGAGAGAGAGAGAGAGAGAGAGAGA